>NW_011371382.1:33947-106184 GCF_000150735.1 Paracoccidioides brasiliensis
TCATTATATATAATTAACTTATAGTAATTATTTTTAATATTTTATAACTTATTAATATTTTTATAAATTGATTTAAGATGTTTAAATATTTTTTCTACAGTCTGATATTATTCAAAGTGATTTTTTTATACAGAATATAATATAATACACTATATCTTTATCAGTTTAGTTTTTAATATAATCAATCTTTATACATTTAGTAAGATAGTGATTGATATTTTTCTGTAGTTTATTCTTCATATGAGAAAGTCAATACTTAAACTTTGACTTCTTATTATTAATATGATGTTTTGAATCATCAATTTTGATAAATCTTCTTATATTCTCTGAGAGAGTGATATTTTGACTTATTGCTTAATTGCTGATTGTTATATAATTTAAAATATAATTAAACTTATCACATTTTGCAATGAGTCTATTAATTTAACTTTATTTGATAGCTGTCTAAGCTGCAACATCATTTCATTTCATCTGCAGATGTGTAACTATATCTTTTAGTACTTTTTTATTATCAAAAATATTGTTAAAGATTGCTGCTAACTCATTAGAGGTATAATTTTTATCTAAATAAATTATTTATCTAAATTTTTTAAATGAGATTTATGATTGATCAGTTGATTTTGTTAGAATATATCATTAGTTCTTTTTGATCTTTTCAGAGAATTAAAAGTCTAAAATAATCATCTTGATCTAAATCTTTCTGATAATTAAAAAGAATAAATTTCTATTCTAAGCTGACTATGTTTAGACTCAGTATGTTATCATATCATCAGATTCTTGCTAAGCAAGTTCTACTCAATTCTGAGTAGAAAGAGTAGGATGAAGCTTAGTATTATATTAGAATGCAATTGAAAGCTGCATAAGAAGAAAACTTTCTACATTACTAATTGTCAGGCTATCTGCCTTCTTATGTAATCCGCACTGTATATAACTTCCGCATAGCTAGCAATCACTTCATAATCAATCAAGCAATCTATTCTTCACAGGTTATGAGACCTATTTTGCGCAAATAACTGCCAATTCAGGGAATTCTTATCAAATATAGTGTATATTAATCACTACTTACTTTATTCAATATAATATTGTCTTATTTTATATCAATTGATCAATTTGATGTACTCTTATATTATTTTTTTTTCTGTGTTTAATCTGTTCACTTAGTGGGTGAAAAAATCTGCAACTCACTAATTTTTCAGTGACTGATCACACAAGAACATGTCAATTCACTTAATCAAGCTTATAGGCAAGAATCTCACTGAATAAGATTACTCTATTATATAGAAAATTAATATGATATGGCAGAACATATGATGACTCACTCACAGTCATGATTGAGTCAATTCAGCTAATCTGACTAATCTGAAAATGATCAGAGGGGCATGAGCTCACTGACCCCCCCAGGGGTGTTCAAGAGTTCCAATATTGGACTTTTTGAAATGCTCAATCAGCAAGCTGAGCTGATTACAGCCTCTATCATGGTGAGGCCAGTCTGCCTATGTCGTGTTGAATATGCTGATCCAACTCCTTCAGAAGATGAGGTGAAGATGCCTGCAGTGATCTCTAACCTGCTGCCAGCAACCAACTCTGAGGAATTGCAACTGGGGAGATTGAATCTCAAATGTCAAAAAATTGATTTAGAACTTCAAAAAGAGAGGTGCAAAGAATTGCAGCTTCAACTTCAATTGAAGAGGCTCTACACTCAGAATGACAGAGCTGTGATGCCCACAAATCCACTAGTGGGTTGACCATTGGCATGAGATCTGAACTTGAGGTCTCAAATGCAATATAACCTCTATGACCTGGATAGCTGCATTGGCAAGGCAATCAGCCAGTTCAAACAGAATACTAAGTATGCCATCAAGCTGAACACTCTGGTCAGATCTTCAAATTACCTCTCCTGGTATGTGAATATGAAGGCCAAGCTAATTGATGCTCAATACTGGGTTATATTAGAGGACAAGCAAGTCAAAAGCCCTGATGAGAACCCCAAATGGGCTTCTTTTTGAAAGGTCAAAAATCACTGGCTTTATACATTCATTTCAAATGTGTTGGCAGCCAGCATTCAGCTCTGTTTTAATAAGTATGATGAGGGCAGGATCACTTATTCTCTTTGACACACAGTTGAGAAGAAGTTCTTCATTCTGAGAATGCAGCTCTGCAGGGAAGCAGTCTTGGCATTTACATCAATGAGTGATGTTCATGTCACTAACATACACATATTTTTCAATAAGTTCAATGATGTTATTATGAAATTGGAAATACTTAATATTTTACTGTCAAATAATGTGGTATTCCACATGTTCTATTCTGCACTTCTCAATATATAGTGAAACTATGTGCAAAAGAAAATTGAGAAGGTACAAGAGTTCAAATTGAAGTCTGTCATGTTGGACATTAATTTGATTATGAAGGAAATATACTCTCAATTGAACCCTCTCAAAGAGGCAAAGAAGGTCATCCAGGCAGCTAATTCTTCAGCCAACATGGCTCAGATCTAAAATGCAGCTGCAGGTTTCAATAACAGCAGCAACATCCAAAATAATTCAGCCCATAAGGGCTGATCCAGGGGACGCGGAGGCTATCAAATGGGCAGATGTTCAAATTTTGACCTCTCAATCTGCCTGGAATGTTAGCATCATCATGGTAGGCTCTGCTGGGCAGCCAATCCAGATAGTGCTTCTGAAGAATAGAGGACCACCAACACAGCAAGAATAGGAAAATATAATAATAAGATGAGTATTGAGGGTAAAAAGGCCCCATCAACTGCAAATAGCAGCTTTGAGATATTCCAAATGGTGAATCTAGTGCAGGTCATTGGGGTGCCTGTGTACTCTGCTGAACCAATTGCCAATCTGCTCATCATATGGAATAGTGAGGCCAGATGTCATATTGCATGTGATCAATCATGATTTTTCTGAATAATAGAGGTTAGTAGCCCTACAATTTAAGTGGCCAATAAGACTACTTTGAAGGTTCAAGGAATTGGGGTTGCCTCCATCCCAGTCAGAGAAAGATTAATCAAATTCAACTATGTCTATTTGATGCCAGACTTATCCGCCAACCTCATATCTGCTGGCCTATTGGAGTGCCAGGGCTATATTCACCATGATCTGCAGATGGATGCTGAAAATTACTTTGAGATAATAGCATCTACAGAAAATGACATCTTCTACATGAATTTGAATTTCAATAATATATATGTTCTATCTGACACCTTCTCTATGTTCAGAGGTATTATGAATGATCTGGAGCTTGAATCACTGACATACTTGATGGTCTCAAAGCCCAGGGCAATTTCAACAGATTATGATCTGAATGCTGCATCACTGGGTCTTTTCAACTGCAGTGATATGGAGCAGCTAATTAACCTGAAGGATCTAAATACTGATACCTTCATTTTGTCCCCATCAATATGACTACCTGCCATTATGCTGAAGCAGCTACTGATTGATGAATGGCATTAGCAATTGAGTTATATTGATGAGAAGAATCTAATTAAAATGTCACAGAAGTTCTGTTTCAGAATTGCCATCATCAGTCTGAAGAAGCTCTCATTCTGCACTATGTGTGTTAAAGTCAAGCATAAATGTGCAAGTTATAAAAACACTCTGCTATGCCATGCCACCCACAAAAGTCTTAAGATCTAGATGGACCTATTTAGAGGTGGAGAAACACTTGATAATAAAGAAGATACACCATCTTATGTGGGTAAGAAGCTTGTAATAGTGATCACTGACAATGCCACACAAATGCAGTGGACCTTTCTATTGGAGTGCTGCAATGAAGCTCTAAAATATATACAGATTTTCAATCAATTTATGAAGAATCTGCTCAATCATGATGTTGCAATTATTCACTCTGACTGCAGCAAGTTGAATTCAAACACCGCAGCCGTCTATATGATGAGTGAGAGTATTAAATGGGAATCAACCCCGCCCTACACTCTGCATCAAGATGGTATGTCTGAATATTCTATTAGTCTGATTATTGAAAAAGTCTGAACATTATTAATAGATTCCTTCCCCCCTCTTCAGATGTGGGGCGAGGCAGTAATTGTGGTGACTGAAATGCTTAATCTTATACCAACATCAGCCAAGCTCTATAACAGTATAGAGGATCTGAATCTGAAGCTGGTCATCTCATATGAAGCTTGACTCAGAGCCTTGCCCTCTGCACATGAGATTCACCAATAGGAGTGCAAGGCTTATTTAAAAATAGTACTCAAGTTAAATATGAAAATGATCTTGCAATCACAGGAGCTTATATTTACAGACTATGATGGCTTTACTAATTATAGATTGGTCAATTCTCCTAACAGTTATCTTTACATGTCAAAAGACATGATATTTCAAGAAGATCTTCATTTGATGAATCCTCTGGCTCTGTCTGAATGAGGTGCCAAGAACCTGCCTTCCACTGCCTGTATAGTTGTGGTTGCAATTCCCTCCACTCAACATGATTTATCAACAGATAATTTTATGATGAATGAGAAGTTTCTATCTGCTTCTCCAGTATTTCTACACTCTATAAATAATTGATAGATAGACTATGAGATTACTATGTGAATTCTGACATTTTTAATGCAGAACACTACTGCCCTCTCAGAGTCCACTTTAGAGACAGAGAATTCTTCAATGCTCACTGAGAATATTACTTCAGTCAGAGAGGCCTCAGTGAGAGATTTCATCAACAATTTGACTGATGTCCCTGCAGACTCTGAGATTGCCAGCTTGTCAGTTCTGAAGAACCTCATCTAGGCTCAGATATCTGCAGATTAGAAATATTACTTCCATGTCTGCATTAAGAAGATTAACTGTCTCAAGCAGATTAGTGCATAGTGGCTAATTGAAAGGACCTCAGATATGACAATTCTACATGATCAATGAGTGTTCAATAAAAAGATTAATAATGCAGGTAGAATTGATTAATATAAGACTCACTAAGTAGTCTGCAGCAATTATCAAGAAAAGAGTGTCAACTATTCAAAGATATTTGCACCAGTTGTATCAGCCTCCACCTTCTAAGCACTTATGGTGATCTTGGTATTCTGAGGATGATATGTTCTTCAGATTGACATGGTTATAGCATTCTTAAATGCTCAGCTTTCTGCCAATAAACATATATATATACATCAATCTGCTGGGTTCCGCAAGGGATGCAGCAATCTGATATGTGAATTGATGCAGGGACTATATGATCTGAAGCAAGCAACATTATTATGATATGAGAAGCTGTGAAAAATGCTATTGAAAACAGACTTCTGTGTCAGTTCTCATGACACTGATTTTTTCACAAATGACATCTGCAAGGTCTATATAATTATCTATGTGGATGATATTCGTCTATATAGTCTGAATATATCAGATATTGAATGGACAAAAGCCCAGATCACCGCTAATTATGAGATCAAGAATGTGGGTGATTTGAACTGATATTTGGGTATGAAGATTGATCAGAATGCTGAATCATTATCACTGTCCCAGTCACTGTTCATAAAGAACCTGCTTAAAGAATTTTCAATGGATAACTGCCACTCAACATCCTCTCCTATGGAGGAGAATGTTGATTTTATGAGTGATAACAAAGAACTGATTGCTTATACAGTGGAATTTACATTACATTTCTACTAATTGAGGGTTGGCTCTCTGCAATATCTCACTGCCAACACACACTCTAATATAAGCTTCACTGCTGGCTTTCTAGTGAGATTCAGCTTCTATTCTATCTCAAAGAATTGAACAGCATTCAAGCAAATTCTTAGATATCTACAAGACACTCCCAACATAGGTGTGTCCTACTGAAAAGATGTGGATATAGAATCTGTGGCATTCACTGATGCTGATTGAGTGGGCTGTGATCCAGGTTCCCACTCCATCATCAGATATGTCATTTATATGACAGGGGGTTCTGTTGCTTGGTGAAGCAGCAAGTAGACAGATATTTTGAAATCATCTACTAAGGTCAAATATATCACATCCTCAGAGGCTGTTTATGAGCTTGTCTGCCTTTAGAAATTGCTGGAGGATGCTGGCTTTGTGCCATCCTAGCTTAATAATCTTGATGATAATGATAGCCCAATTGAATCACCAGTCAATAAGCTAGTGTATACAATTCAAATGGATAATAAATCAGCAATTGAACTGGTCAAAAGTGAGGCTATTCCACATCAATCTAAGCATATAGAGATCTGCTTCCATATTCTTCAGGATCTCATCTGCAAGAATGAGATCTCAATTGATTACGTTCTGTCCGCTGAGAATGCAGCAGACAGACTGATCAAGCTGCTTGAGATGACTAGATACACTCTATGACAGCAGATATTAGAAGATGTGGTAAGCAGGCAGAAATGATTATATGGAGGAAATGACTGGTTTTTCAACAATACAGGTTTTCCAGTCAAATTATGTACTGATACCTAGCTACAGGCTATTTTTTGCATGTAATCTCGCGTACAGTTACATCAGTGAGTGGGGGTGTCAGGCCTATCCGCCTTCTTACGTAATCCGCACTGTATATAACTTCCGCGTAGCTAGTGATCGCTTCATAATCAATCAAGCAATCTATCCTTCACACTAACTGCTTTATAACAGAATACTAAGCTTGATGGGATGAAAGAAGGTGCTGGGGCCTGCCCACATTATAACAACCTGCATGGTCACGTGATGAGGGTTAGGCCTAATCGGGCGTCGAGCCTAATCCAACGTCGAGCTAATCGGGCGCCGGGCCTTGGTCAGGCTCAGTGGGCGCTGAGCCTAACAATATTGCATTTATTTCAAAAGTACTATATATCATTACAAATATTATTTCTTGAATTAGTTTGCTTTTTCTTCTGAATATTTTGAGTTTAAGTTTATCTCACTATGAGAAGAATTTTTTTCTTTCACATTGAGTAGTTAACAAAGTCAATCAATATAATAGATTTTTTGATTAATTTTACTTAATCTCTGAACTTATCAAGTAATTTAACTAAAATCAATGTTCTGCTCATCTGTTATAAGTATTTAGTTAGATCTAAGCTGAAATTATCATCATTAACAAAGATTTCATTGACTCTGCTAGCTTTCATTTATTCAACTTCATATTGAAGTCTGATAATCTTCAATCTTTTATATATATCTTTACTCACATCAGTATGATCTTTATAATCAACTCTATTATCTAACATCTTATTGCTATCTTACATTTTATCATTATTAGTTAAATCTTTATTATTTATACTTGAGTTGTTAATTATTCTTCAATTGTCTCATTAGATTCAAATATCGCTAAGATAGCTATTCTTTATTCAGTTGCAGATGTAGACAAATCTATATTCAATTTTTATATTTCTAATATTTTTGAATTTCTTCTTCTACATGATGATATATATTCTTTTATTAAATTAAATAATTTATCATATCTTAGATTGATTATTTAATTTTATTAATTTTTTATAATAAAATATTTAGATATATATATATTAATATATAAAAATATATTTAGTATATTATTACAGTAGTTTTTTATAATTTTCTCAAAATCATAATCTATGAGAAAATATTATTATTATATATTTATTAATAACTATATAATAATAATATATAATATGATATGATTATATGATAGAGTAGCTATAGTATTCATCAACATTATAAACTATAAAATAGATTACATGATAAAGATAGATCTAATTTAATACTGAGTCTAATCTGATACTAAGTCTTAGTACACTGAGTTTAATACTTTTTAGCAATAATCTATTAACTGCATTAAAAAAAATAATATACTAAGAATAATATACTAAGGAAAAAAATATATAAATAGAGTCTTTCTTAAAACTATCTTTTAAAAATTATTTTATTATTTTATTGAAGTAGTTTATCTAGTTGACAATCAAATATCTATTTATTTATATATAGATTGAAGTTATAATAATTATAACTATCTAGTTAAATTAATGAATTAAGACTTTTATTTTTATATTATTATAACTTTAAATTAAACTATGATACTTAATATTTTATTAAATTATCTTATTTAATTAATAATTAAGTATTTATTTATCAATATCTAGATTAAAGCGGTGATAAATTAAAAAGTAAATGTAACTTAAATATATTATTATTCAAAAGATAAATTATTTAAATATCTATTTTAATATATATATAAAAGTCTTTAAGACTCAGAATATATAAGCAACTTCATAACTAATGAAATAGTCTTATTTGACTTAGATTTAGTTCTTTAATAGTTTAATATTTAATTGTACAGCTGTGCAACCTACATCTTGTGTGGATGTGCTACATCAAAATGATAAAAATACTGAAATGATAAAAATCTTATAATTTCATCATTTTCATCATCTTCATCAATTAATAACTCACTACAATATTAAATAAGAATAAAAATATCAAAGACTGTATTCAAAAAGCTGTCACTTATCATCAAAAAAACACAAATTTCAAAATACTGTCTCTGTCATGAGAATTTGAGGTTTCTTATCAACATCTCTAAGTGCATATCAATGGAAGGAATCTGAATACTGCAAAGATTCCAGTTAATAAAAGATTAAATGAGAGTTAGAAGAATGCAATTAAATAATCAGTCAAGTTATTTGATGAAAAGAATTATTCTCTCATAGTTGAACATATTGAAGATTTTATAAATTCAATGCTCAGATGTTAGCATGTAGATTCTACTATCTTTTCTTCAAAAGTCAGCAAGATGTGAACTTACAGATTCATTGAACATATATCTGAGTATAAGAAGATGAAATAGAAGTCAATGAATTCAAAGAGAGTGACAGTTGAAGATATTAAATATATCAATACATGATTTGAACATCTTCAGATTTTATTTAAGCAGTATTAATTTCACATCTGTGATATATACAACTTCAATGAAATTGATTTTCAAGAAGGACAAGGATGTGGAGAATGAGTTATAACTGCTTTTAAAGAAGCTAATTTCATCATTTCTTCATCCTTTTCAAGAGATTTAATTACAGTCATTGAATGTATATTCATAGATAATCATAGTATTTTGTTATTGATAATCTTGGCCTTCAAAACACACTTGAAGAATTGATATACACAGATAGATTTGCTCAGCAATTATAGAATTGCTATATCAGATACTGAATTTACAAATGATGAGATTGAATTTGAATAACTTAAACATTTTAATACTACTATAGAAAAGAGACAGAAAGAAAGTCATTAATTACTTTTAATGAATAATCATGAATTTCATATCATTGAGAAGTTCATACAATATGCAGATCTTCATAAGATAATTCTATATGAATTTTTATTGCATGTCATTCATTTGCTACAATCTCTGAATAGTTTATCATTTCAACAATATAAGCATTATTATTCAAAAGCAGTCAACTATGCTGCACATCATGGTTTTGTTAAGTATAAAAAACAGCAGTTTCTACAAGACCTCTCAGCTATGTGAAAGCAGATCTTTAAATCTGATACAATAGCTGCAGAATGAGCTCAACATGTGTAAGAGGTTGAACCCCTAGATTCGCTCTGGCTGGCTGACTCAGCCTAGCCATCATTTGCACGTGCGCACGTGATCACGCTACGCGAGCTTGCTTAAGCTCGAGTTCTCATCTCATTCTTTTCTTCCCTTTCTCAAGCAATTCGTCCTTGTTATATAGGAGGACTAGCCTCTAGTTCTTAGAGCTTAACCCTTTACAACATGACATATATTCATGAAATTTTGACTGAGTTCTTGACACTCTTAAGCAGTGAATCTCATCACCTCCTCCACTGCAGATTTATAAAGATGAGAATGATTCAGATTACATATCTATCTCTTTCTCTCAGCTATTCTCATTAAAAATAATTCAAAAGCTGAAACATCTTATTGATATTGCAGAAAACACCATATAAAGTATTAAAGATACTTTTGATTTAAAATCACTCATCTTAACATGTCATTTGAATAAGATATTCAAAGCAAGTCTAATCAATATGAAACTTAATAAGCAGCAGATTACTGAATTAGAGAACTTTCTCAATATCAATAAACACCACAGAGCTAAAACAACTCATCATCAGATTCAAGTAGAGGAAGTCCTCACTATTAAATATGTCAATAGAAAAATCAAACAGCATAAGAATAATGAAGCTGAAAAAGAGCAGAATAAAAAGTGATAGAGACTTAAAGTTGATCTTATGAAAATTGACAAAAACTCACTCACACCACTGACAGAAGAGAAATTAAATCAATTTAAAGATGACTCACATACTGAGAATGATGTAGATAATCTTTTTATTATAAATTAGCTACTAATTGTTGATATAGAGTGCAATAATGAGGGTGTGATTCAAGATTTTAATCATTTTAGTGTTTTTATCGTTTTGATGTGGTGCATCCACAGGAGGTGTGAGTTGCACAGCGGCATGATTAGTGTAAAACTTTTATCTCTCCAGTCAACAAATCTAAGAGTTTTATATTATTTGAAATACTTTAAACATCTTATAATCCACTGGAATTGAATAAGCAAATGAATAAAATCATGAATCTAATAAGATAGTGATTTGAGAGTCCTTCTTAGAGCCTAGTGAAAGATTTGAAATAAATTATTAAAGTCTGTGAATATGAAATAACACCACTATAATGAAGAAGTAATATCAGTGTTTATTTGCTGCAATAAGAAAGAGAAACAAAAACACAAGAGGTCTACTCACAGGACTAAAAGCGCAGGGGATGAAGCTTAGAATCTTATTATTTCATCCACTGAACTTGTTGAATGACCTGTTATTCAACCTTCTGAGCCTCCACGCTCTGACCCTTTGCCATACTCAAGAATAAGGTTCCTGAACCTAGTGTAATTTAATTTAATTTAATTAGAGATTGATGAGCGTAGATAATTTAAAATAAAATCTAGCTGGTACAGTGATTTGAGTGTTCGCTTATTTGAGGTATTCACTCGTATGTGGATTACGTTAAGACCTTAATAAAAATGATAAATAATCGTGTCACACTCTACTCATCTCAGCAAAATTCAATGCAACGCAACACAAGACTCTATCAATAGATTGTATATAGCTATATGTATATCGCGCGCGAGATAAGATAGAGAGGTATTGGCTGGTGAATATGGCCGTGGAAGCGTGGGCGTCGCTACGGGGGTCAAGAAGACACTATTTGATAAGGTAAGAAAATAAAAGATAGCATAATAGGGGACGAGGGGAAATAGCTCTGTACATAGAGACGTGGTTATAACAATAGAGTACCACAAACAGAAAAAAAGACGATTAGTGAGAAGTCAAGAACAACAACAAAGGAAAAGGGGGAATCAAGAATCAAAGAATAAAAGGCAAAAGGTAAATAAAACAAGATAAAAGAATGAAAGTAAAAATCGCCGGCTTGTACATTTAAAAGCATGTCTTATCTTGAGAGCCATTGAAGCCACATGACAACCCATATGGGATAGCATATCAAGTGTCTATATCGTCTGCACAGGTGAATGCCGAGACAAGCATAGTTGGAAACCATTGATAGTTCGAGAAATCAAGCTTGAAAAAAAAAAAAAAAAAAAAAAAAAAAAAAAAAAAAGAGCAAAAAACGGATTTGTAGCCTTTTGTTTCCACCCAGTCCCTTTCTAAGCGTGAGACGAAAATAGCAGTCGATACTTCTCGTCACGTGTCTCGTACAGCCCGGCCTTGGACCTCTTGCCATTTATGATAGCGTTGAACTGAACACCAAGGATGGAAAATTTACCATTTCTTAGTTCCATCCCAGCGAATTCTCGGCCATTACAGGGGCACTGATCATCTGCGTCTTCCCACTCCCTGATCCACCACTATTATGGCTGTTCCGCGCATCATGCTGAATGGAGCTGACATTTCCGTCCCCGCGACCACCGGTCATCAGCGTGTCTGATGTGATCGGCCAGGGTTCAGGCGTACTATTATCTCCAATCCCGCTCGTCAGAGAGCTGGTGCGACGGTGCATCTTGCGCTTCTTGCGGTAGCGGCGTGCGACGAAGAACATTGCTGCACCATAGAGGGCTGCACCGCCGACGACACCGAGACCAATGCCAACCGAGGTTGCGCGCACATTGGATGAGCTGCCTGAGCCGCCGGGACTTTCATTCCCACCTGAGCCGCCATCGTTTCCGTCATCATTGCCACCACCCGGGCGACCGGTGAGGCCACCACCGAGCCCTCCTGTTTCCTGGCCGAGAGGGCCGCCGCCGGGAATCAGGGGGATGGACGGGTCAATCAGGGACATGAGCTGGGCAACGGAAGGGTTTGGGTGCTTGTAGATGAGCGAAAAAGGGTTGTGCAATGAGACAGAAAGTTCTGTCACGAGGTTCTCTGGGATGTAGATAAGAGCCAAAGTGGTAGTGTAGGTGTTCTTTTGGACTGTGTCGTATGGCTCGATGGATCGCATGACGGTGAGACTGCGGGAAATTTGCAGACCATACGAGATGCCGATTGGAGTGTAGCTGAAAATTTGAATGATTGAATCCCTGTTTTTGACAGCGAACTCATAGGGGAGCGAGCCGTTGAATCCGATTTGTACCAGCCTCGAGTCAGCTGGTGCTTGAGGAATGCCACCATCTGGAGATATAATACGGGGAATGGCTGTGGGTTTGTTGGCTTGCGATGTGTTTGGTGGGACAGGAGTTGGCTGGTAGACAATACTTGTCGGGATGTACATGGAAGTTAACGAATCTGTTGAGAGTGGCTTGGTCTCCGTCTGGGTTGGTGCTGGTGCACTTGGGGTCGGGGTGACCACATTTGTATTGGATGGAGACGGTGTCAAAGAAATTCCAGTTCTAGAAGGGCTTGGGTACGTTCCGGTGGGGATCGTTCCGGTGGGGACGACCGTTGAACTAGGAAAGATACCAGATGGAATGGAACTCGTGGTTGAGGTAGTGCTGTTGTTGGTCACAGGGGGGATCGGAGTGAGGGTAACTCTGCCGGTAGGAGGGATACTTGGGGAGCTACTGGGTGATTCCGTGGGCGATTCCGTGGGCGATTCACTGGTAGTTGACGAAGGAGGCACTACGGTGGGCAACTCGGACGTTGGAAGTAGTGTTGTATCTGTCACGTCCGATCTTGTAGTTCTGGAGGGTGAATGGGTGGATGAAGAAGATGGTTCAGAATTCGACGGGCTTGGGTCTGGAATAATGGTGGGAAGAGTAATAATTGGTCCCTGTGATGTCGTAGTTGGTTCTTCACGAGTAAAAGTTCCAGTGCCACCAGGAGCACCTGAGGTTGAAGTACCATCAGTCGGAAGCTGCAGGGTTGGAAGCTTGAGTGTGGGGAAAGTACTGGATGATGATACATCTTCATAGCTCGACGAGGAGGATGGGGTCACGGTCGGAGCAGTGGAACCTGTTCCTCGTAAAGTAGATGAAGAACTGTTGGACGAAACGGTCTCGGTCTCTGATTCCGATTCTGAGGCAGAGGGCGTGCTAAATAGATTCGGTAGACCAAGACTGAGATTGCCCATTGGCTTTGTGGCAGACGAACTGTTGGGTTCGCTGGCGGTAGTGATTCGGTGAGCTGGTCCATCGTAGGAATTTGACGGCCTGGTATTTAAAGGGGGGTCGTTCGAAGCGGTGTCGCTTGAAAGGGGCGTGCTCGAAGAAGTAATACTCGAAGGGGTGACACCTGTTCCTCCAGCAGCCTGGCCTCCTATCGTAAAAGGTTTGCCATCAGGACCTACGTAGACAGTGACGGGTATGACCACAACGGTGGTGTCCTGGTCATTCAATTGTGGAGCACGTTTATCCACGGGTGCTGGAACGGCAGAGCCGCGCTTTATTTCCCGCGGGAAGTAATATCGTGGTCGCGCTGGAGAATCTCCCGCTCCTCGAGCGTGACTTAGAGGAGCGTCCAAGGCACCCAGGGCCAGCAAAGCAGCCAAGATAGAATATCTGTTGGCCCGCATATTTGGTGGTTAGATTTAGGCTGTCCTTTAATTGGATTTCGTAATCGTCAATCCTGCAACCGCATATTAGATTTTGACACAGGCAGCCCACTATATGATGTTTGAGATAGCGGCCTCACCGTTAGAATATGGAGGAATAAAAACGAATGTAGGTGACCAAAAAAATTGTCAAATGATATTGATCTGTCTGGAATTAGTATATGCAGCATCATCGTCATGATGAAAAATGGCAAAATGAAGATAATGATAAAGATAACATGGTCGAACAAATGAGATAGGACATGTTGATGAGATTGATTGAGAAACAGGTGGGATGGATGAAAGCGCATACCTTTTCAAAGGAGTGGAAAGGGACAAAAGTCCCAGATATGAAAGAGAGTCGGCAGTAGAGTATCAAATTACTGCCTCACTCAATAATTGCGGCTGTGAGTGTGAATGAGTCTTAGTGAATTCAACACAAAGTAGCTGGGCGCAAAATCAGATGGAGTGAATTGTGTTCTTTTTTCTGTATTCAGCTTGATCTTTCCCTTGTTTGCCCAGATTGTCGTATCTCCATTAAGTCAAGCAATTGACATAAGTAATTATGGGAGATTATTTTTTAGAATTGACGACAGAATGCGATCGGGAGTATAGAAATTTATCAGAGCGAGACGGCAAAATGTTTTTGCGAATTGTTCCAACCACGGTAAGAGAGGCAGAAGACCAACGTCGCAGGTCCTTTGGGTCCAATTGCAGGTATGTTTTGGTTCCCCGTTATATATTAATAGGAACTTGGCAAGTAGCGAACCAGTCGTTCCGTTACGTGTCTCTTCGTCCTTGTTCTCGATTCTCCTTTTACATATGTATTGTTTCTCCGAAGCTAAAAGGCAGACATATCCGATGCTCGAACTGGTACGCTTGATTTCCACCCCCTCTTTTTATGATTCGTCCAGGGGAAGATATTAGATGGAATAGAGAACGTGGGGGAATCCGACTCAGCCAGAATCCGTTGGGAGGAGAGGGTGCGCGGGTGTTGAAAGGGTCACACACAATATTATTATAATATATAGACGGGTGAAACGAGCGGCACCCAAAGAAGAAGTCCTTGGTGTTGGAGATTGAAAGAGGGGAGAAAGGGCCTGCGGTAGGTTCTCTTTCAGTTACTTAAATCGCGCAAGGTGAGATGGGATAGAGCGAGCAGGGAGATGAGAAAGGAAGTGGAAGATCAACAACACGGACCGTCGAGAGTCAACGTGGAGGATGGATGATGATAAGAGAAGAGGAGGAGGAGGAGGAGGAGAAGGAGGAGAAGAGAGAATAGGCAAGGTTGGGAGAGGAGTGGAGGAGAGGAGTGGAGGATAAGAGGAATAAGTGTGGAGATTAATTGGATTGAGGTTGAGGCTGCTTGAGATGAGAGATGGGAACAGGGGAAGCGAAGGAGCGTAAGGTTCGCATTGAGCAGTTCCAATACGGAACAGAAAAAAACACGATCAAAACAGCGGACATGGGGCGGTCTGCAGCACTTTTTGGTCAGAGTATCAATACACGTAGAATACGAATACGGGCCAATCTCCCTGGGCACATTCACCAACGCTAGCGTGGGTACGGTGCGTATGGGCGTGTAAGCGTATATCCATTCTGCTGCTAAAGAAGAGGCATGGATTTATTTCAAGAATACAGCCAAATCCGCAACAAGGCAGTGATTGGCAGCCCAGTGTCAGCGATGGTCAGCTATGGTCCATTATTGGAGCCTTGGGAGATTCTGACGGCTCCACTCCGCCGAGCCCGTCGCAGGGCCCCAGTGTCTCCAATGATCCAGTGCTTATTGAGGTTAGGGTAGCCCGCCCCCAGAAAACACTTGGAGCCAAGGCTTGACCATTAATATTATTATGAAGACTCTGGATTTATTATTTCGCCCTTGATCCCCAGTCAAATAGACACAATTACATGTATTGCGCTGTAATGGATGTAGTGAACAGACCAACAACTTGGGTAGTGGGCACTTAATAATTATGAAGTATAGTTAGATATAACTAACTGTACGGTATTGGAATCCGTTGGGCACGGAACCTTTTTGTGTTCAGGTACAGATCCATGGATCCTTGGAACAGAGCCAGTCAAAGTCTGGTCTGCCGTCCTGTGAACCATGGAAACTGCTCGCTGCCAGACCAACCAAGGGATAATTCTGGTCCTTGTACTCTGTGTTTCTCCGTGTAAGATGATAACAGAGCGTATTGGTTTGTATAAATTCTGAATTCTTAACCACGAAATATGCAGCTGGCTCCCTGCTGACATATCATTTATTATTGTTTACTCCGTATCCATTTTAGCAGCCCTTCTTTGGACAGACAGTGAACTCGCGCCACATTTTCAAGGGGTGTTAATGTTCACCGTATCCTAGGGACAACTTGATTACGTGATATAGTCTACTTTTTTGAGCAACATAACTAGTTAGTTAAAGTAAAAACAGCTTGAATGTCCCCCCTATTCGGCAATCATATATGCAAATTGACATTAGACCAGACTTGCACCGCTACATTGAAAGTTTGAGCAAAGTCAAATAACTACAGAGTTAGCTAGCTCTACTGAATAGAGTTTTATCACGTGGTCCAAGTAATCTCCTTCTGCCTAACGGGGAAGCCAGTACAGAGTACAGAGTATTATATCCATGTTCCATATACCCGTCATATTATATCCCCCACGTCAGCGGGCAAATTATCATTAGCAAGGGTGAACAACAAATGGATGCTACCATTCTCTTGGGCCTAGGAATTTGATCCAACTGTGATATCTCGCTGGTGCCAAACTTACCAAGTGGTGTTGTAATTCGGCTAAGACAGCTCCTAGGGGCAAGAAAGTGAAAAGGGAAGAGGAAAAAATGGGGAAAAGTGCATGAGAGTCCAACGGAAATTTAGGCCTTGGAATTTTTCAAGGTTTTCTTGTTCTCTTGGACAGAGTGAATCCTCCATATATAGACGACATTGGGCTGATTCAGTGATTCTCCTGACCGGGTCCAGGGACCAGGGGAGGAGCGCTTCTCTATATATGAAAAACCCAAGCTCATTGGGAAGAGTCGGCGAGGAATGTCCAGTCTAGTTACATTGGCGAATGGATATTTGTTCTTGTGGGATGTCTCCAAACAAGGAATCATGTTTCTAATGGTGTTCATAATAAGGATAGGTCAAGAAACCGTTTCAAAATGAAATGTTATGCTCAAAGTCAGTGCGCGGTTGAAGCTCTGCTCAGAGAGAAGAGAAACCTCAAAACATTTGTTCTGTTCTCTCCTCTCCCTTTTCTATCTTTTTTACTTCTCTTTTCCACCTTGATGTCTCAGTCAAAAGAGGAAGCAAGGACATGCCCTTCACCCGATTCAGATTCATGGATTCTGGAAAATAGCACTGCTTAAAAGAATTCGAGTCTAGAGATTGACAAGCCATTGTCAAATTTTATTATTTATTATTTATTATTTGTTATTATATTAATTCAAAAATCTAAGAGTAAAACCAGTTCGGATGTTTCTGTGTGCCGTTGCACTTCAAGCTGCCACTGTAAGTTTATATCGGAGATCTAGGCTGTGCCACATTCCATACGGATTATTCATCCGCAGACTTGCAGCTTTTGACAAAGCCTACGTATGGTTTCTAGGATAAATGGCAAGGAAATAATAAATATATCTGTGAAAAGATATCGACTTCATTCAGACCTTCAAGCTGGATCAGTCATGTTCACATCCTTAGCCATGATGTTCGCGCAACTTTCTGCCCACTCTTAGTGTCGGTAGTTATGATACAGCTCTCTTCTGCTAGAGAATCCATGGTTTGACACGGGCCGATTTCAGGCACCAGGAGTACGTTCCCTTCAAAATGACTAGTTATATGTTGTAGTTATACATATAACAAATCAAGCAATATCATTGTCACATATGCAGTTTCTTTTCGAATAAGATATCTACCTTCACTGGCGCTGTTTTGTTCCTTCTCAGCTCATTCCCCAATCGTCCCTCATCGACCCCGAAGGGAATCGTAAACATAAACTTGGTGATCCTTTTAAGCAGCATAGGCTTCAAAGTACAACGACCATGGATAACATAGCACAGCAGAGCAGAGAGGCATGCAGGAACAGAAATGCATTGTTAGAGATAGTTCAGACACCACAGAGAGCCAGAACTGCTTTCTCTGGTTTTTTGTCGAAACCAAGGTCTTCCTTTCGTACGTGCTGCTTGAATGGGAGTGTATTTTGACATGAAGATATCACAGACTGAAAATTTGAACTGTGTGCAAATAATCATTTGAGTCCACCATGAAAAGGGTTCTATCCAAAGGCTACAATCCTAATTCTTGAAAAGTCCTTTCCATCTTTCTCATCGATCAATCACTCCAATAATCATTAAGTCATTCATTCGCAAATCACAAATCTGCAAACGGACGATCTGCATTTGGTCAGTCTATCTGTCTCCTCTGTAATTCATTCCTCTCCCTGTTACAGATTATCTGTCGTGAAACGCCAAGGAGAGTGTTGAGTATGAATTGCTGGATTCATCATACATACATACAAGTCACAACTTTCACGGTGACAATGGGTTCAGCGGACGGGAGTCCTTTGGCACTGACGAGGCAGCACAGCCATTGTTGGTAGGCCCAGGTGGTAGTTAAGATTAAGAGGGCACGGAAATATAAAATACAGACCCCATTTCAATTCTTAAGGAGGCGAGGCAAAGGTCGCTTAAACAATGGATGTATGGAGTATGCATGCATTTCTTTATATTCATTAAATTTTGGATTCATTAGTTAACGGAGTATCCCGATGCAGAGCTGTGTGAGAGAGGGAATTAATACACAGTTTTTTTTCTTCTCTTTTCTTTTCAGACCGACGGAGCAGCTGTAGATTCTTTTGAGCCTCTTAATGATGAAATTCAAATTCTTATTAAAGAATTGTTGTCACGAGGCTTGCAGGATGCTGATATTCTATTGATTATTAAAGAAAAACATCCTGATTCTCAACTTTGTATACGTCAGCTTCGTCAAATTCGGCAGCAGTTAAAACTTCCTCAGCGAAGAGATAACTGTGAGAGTGATGAAGTACAGAAAGAGCTTATATCAACTGTACAGAAAGAGCTTGACAGTGGATTTATTCAGGGATTTGGAAGAGAACATTTGTACACTCATTTTCGACAGCAAGGGCATAGCATTTCACGGTATGTTTTGATTGATTAATATATTGATTAGTATAATACTAATAAAATCAGAGATCGTCTATTCAAAACAGTTCAGCTTCTCGATCCAGATGGAATTAAACGCCGACTAAATGATCTCCAACGTCATCGAGGATCGTACATTGTTCCAGGACCAAATTATCTATGGTCTATTGATGGTTATTGCAAGCTTCAACACTGGGGAATTGAAATCTATGCAGCAATTGATGCATACTCCCGATACATCGTGTTGATATATATTGGAATCACAAATCGAACTGCTGCTTCTGTTCTTCGACAATTTCTTGATGTTCTTCAAGCCACCTCTACTTTTCCTCAGATTATTCGTTCAGATCGAGGAACTGAAACATCAATGATTGCTGCTGCACAACTCAAACTACATCAAGCAACTGAATCAAATACTTCTTTGAACGAGTGCTATCGATTTGGAACAAGTACACTAAATCAACGGATTGAATCTTGGTGGGGACAACTTGCAAAACAGTTGACAAATTACTGGAGGGTATGAAGCCTGAGTTCCATATTCTTTCTACTAATTATTATACTTATCTTCTCTCAGCGCTATTTTCTGAATCTCAGTCATACTGGTCTATATCACACCAATACATTATCTGATCGTATTGCCTTTCTCGCCGTATATATGCCAATTATTCGACAAGAGGTGACAAACTATGTGAGTGTCTGGAATAATCATCAAATTCGCACTTAACGTAAACGACCTGATGGAGTATATGGACGGCCCTGGAAGCTCTATTATCATCCTGATAATGCATTACAGTATGATTTAAAACCAGATTCACAAGTACTTTCAGAACTTCATATGCACTTTGAAAACTGGGGTATGTAATATCTTTGTTGATCTAATATTATATATACTAATACTTGATAGATATTAATGAGTATCTACCACTGGAGACAAAGAATTGGTGTCAGAATCAGATTTCAAAGTTGGGATTTTCTTCTGGAAGAGTCACTGCTGCAGCAGTCAATAAGCAGGGTGAACGTTTACATAAGATAATATATCTTCAGCTACGAAAACTTGTACATGATCATATAAGATCTCAACAAGTTCCTATTCTACAGGAATCTGAAAAACCAACTGGGGCTTGGGACTGGCTGACAGAGCGATTGCAGGAGCATGAGATGAATTTTGATAATGTGATGGAAATGAACATCTATGATGAGAATAGTGGAGATGTTAAGCCAGATGTATTATAGATGTATTCTACTACTAGTAATATTCTCAAGAATATACTTTTTTATGTTCGTTACTATAACAATTATTCTATAAATTCTATATTGTAGTGCTTCACGAAGATTGAACTAGATATTGTGAAGGATAGATTGCTTGATTGATTATGAAGCGATCGCTAGCTACGCGGAAGTTATATACGGTGCGGATTACATAAGAAGGCGGATAGGCCTGACAGATACATATATATAATGTATGTACACTGCATATACAAAATATATATATCTATTTATATACTCAAACACTTTGTAACTTGAAAATTATAATCATTCATAGTTATGTATTCATATCTAAAGTTATTAACAGTATTAAAATATATATTAATTAATAATTCTCTTTCTTAATTGATACTGAAATACTCCATTGCATGTACATCAAAATAGGCAGATTTTATGTAATATTACTCATCACATCCATCACTCTCAAAGTAGTTAGTTATTATACTAATCAATATACTAATCAAGTTACCGAAATCCACACTCACACACACACTCAAATCTTCTTATTCTTCTCTTTATTGTTGATTATCAACTTTATTTACTTCACTATGTGGACACCATTCTGCCCCAATCGTCCTGGATTTTCCCATGAAACACACTGTAGTGGTGAAGCTGCCTGTTCATATTGTGGTCAAGCCAATCCATCCACAACAAAATCCTCCATCATCTCTTCAACAAATGATGAAATCATTGTCATTGAAGATAGTCTCAGTCCTCCGGCTCTGACACCATCACTCTCCATCTCAATTCTTGATCCTGGGCCTCCTCAGCGAGCACGTCAACTGGCAATTCAAAAAACACAAAAAGTTCAACAAATGACTCCCAATGCCGATACACCAATTCAACGTACATCACCTATAAAGGAATCTGCCACCAAATCCGAGTCGAATCAACTGTCCTCATTGCAGAAAGCCTATGGCAGACTTGTGGTTGAAAGCCGAAAAATGAATTGATTCCTTCTAACATTTCTCTACGTTCCGTTCCCCTTGCCGCTTCTGGCCTCACTTGATGTGTTAATATGAGGTGGGGGGGTATTCAGGTCTTTCTGAGGTCGTTGCTCTGAAGTAGTCAACTACCCCGGAGGGGCATTTGAGTGTTTACCAAGAAGCCAGTTGCCATGTGCTGCTATGCACAGCTGAGTAGGATGTGGAATGGAAGAAAGATGAGATAATTACGATACTGGATGCCGGAGGACAGACAGAGCGAGATGCCTTCTGAGTGGAGTTAGAACAAAAGATTAAATTTTCGAATTAATATAGTTAGTTAAACAACTTGATAACTACTAGATCAGGTCAAACTTTTCCAGATGGAATGCCATCCATAATAAATTCGGCAAGCATATATCCTTCAAACGGGAGATCTCAGAAATCACGTAAGTAATTATATCTCATACCTCCATCCGTTCACTTTAGGAGCCTACCTACCCACCTTAACCTCGACACGACGAAGGCATAAAACGGGCCCGGAAGCCTATCGCCCCTCGAGCCCCCGTGAATCCCTGAGGTCCCAGCCCATCGTGTCCGCCTGTGCGGAAGTACTCAACAACCACCCGAGGGCATAACAGGCGCCCGCCGCGACACCACCTGTCAGCAAAATGCCACGCATGGCCTTGCGGAGGAAGTGGTTTTGTTTCTCGTTATTTGGGGGAGGTGGGGTGGAGGAATCTTGTTTCCCCTCCTGCTGCTGTTTCTGCTGCTCGCTATCTTTAAGGTGAGAGGAGGGCGACTGATTTTGCTGGCCGTGAGGTGAAGTAGATGTCTCTGGGTCTATAATACCCTTGACGGATTGGAAGGATGGCTCTTGGTTCATCTTTGATATTGAAAACAAAGACGAAGCAGGCACTTCGGCTGTGAGACATCCAGAATCGAACTGATCAATGGATTGCCGTTCGAACTTTGCAGCTTGCACTTCAGAATGTAGCATGGCTTCATCCCTACCGTCTGTCTTCTTCCCCATCACCACTTCCGGGGTATCTGGTATCCCAAAACCAGCAGCATTCCCACTTCTTTCCCTTACTTTTTTAAAAATAAGAATATCCCCACCCCCAGATACAATCTCGTAACCTTGGCCTTCCAAACGCGGGAAATGTTCTAGGAACCGTGAGGGGTTGTTGAGACGCGAGAGCGCCTCTGTCGGATGCAATTGTTGCGTGATATCGCCCGAGCCTGAGTGGCTGGATGAAATGCCAATGTCTTTGACTTCCATTGTTAGTGAGTCGTAGGCCAGAACTCTGTATTGAGAAGGGGAGGAAATTTTCCCCTTTGTTTGAGGTAATTCCCTTGTTGGCTTTTTGTTGGCTCGATCACTAATGGACCGCATTCCCTGCATGTTCTCGCCCAGTTCTCTCAGAACGGAGCTGATGGAGGTGTTAATGTTTTTGACCTCGGTCAGAGTTTCTCCAATGGTAGCTAGCTGCTTCAGACATTCTTCCATACTGGTTTTCATCTCCTCTGATAGGATGGGGACGTCTCCACTGTCGCCTTGGGACCTTGAACTTGTCGCTATTTCGTACTGAGCACTCTTTTCTGTCAAAAGTGCGCTCATCGAGTTGGTTTTCTGTTTGATTTTTCGCAATTCCTTCGCAATATTTCCTATTTGACTATGAAGCTTAGCCTTGCTGCTACTTACCCCAAAGACGGGATGGATCTTGTCGCTTTCGGAACTGCTGGTGGTCACAGTTCTATCCGCACGATCGCCTATGTCATGTGTATAGATGATTTTTCCATTCTTTCCCCCTCGGCCATCATCGTTATTAAGTTGTGAGTTGACTCCCTTTGGTATCCGGTCTATTGCTGGCATCAATATAGCAGCAGTGTCCGTTGGAATTGCAATATTGGCGGACTTGTTATTCTCTGAACGAAGTTTCCAACGCAACTCGTCAACGTCCAAGCCACAACCTGCGTCATGAAGGGTTTGAAAGGCTGTTGCAGCTTCATATTGGCTCCCCTCCCGAGGTTCGAAAGAGGCTCGAATATCGCTGGCGCGTAGTTGATCCAAGCCTGCCTCAGATTGGCTACCGCTTCTAAAATTAAACAAGTCACAAACAGGTAACTCACTGGAGGGCTTGTCATTTCGCATATTACCAGAAGAAGAATTCTGCCCAGTCTTCTTCTTTGATTCTCTTGTGTTATCCTGAGCTTCATCTTTAGGAAGCGCCTTCATCAATTTGGCCAGACTCTCACGGCATGGTTGATAGCTGGCTGCAGAGTGTTCTACAGGAGTTTTATCGGTTTGGGAATTGTCCATATACGAATGGCCATTCTCTTCAGTCGTAGCTGCATCCTCTTTCTCAGGTCTGAGCGTAGCTATATTATTGCAGACTACCTGGTCAGGCTCACCCACAGACCATACATCTAACGTGTCAGGACCATTAGATTCAATGGTTCGCCCTTTCGAATCAAGGTTTTGATCTGACTGGGAATTGGACGTTTCGTTGTCAGTTCCCAATTCTGCCTCGCCATCTCGCGGGTTAGCATATATTACAGTGGAGGAATCGTTCGCTTGATGGTCACTTGTTTTGGACTGGCGAGTGGCCATCTTCCCACTGATGGGATCAAATTTAAATACAGCATCGGTCGAAGTGCTGGTTGATGGCGAAGGACCTTCATCGATAGTCACTTTACGAGGAATCGTCACCGAATTTGCCGTTGCATCGATCGTTGGCTTCCTAGAGACCTCAAAAGAACTTGAGGAGGGATTGCGACCCCGATGATTACCATCACCAATAAGGGACCTACAAAAAGATAACCAGGACCCTTCTTCCAGACCAAACGGAAAATGTTCCAATCTTCTCCCGAATATCGCCCCATAAGGATCACTATCAATAGCCCTCTTAAATTCCCGAAACTGCTGCTTTGAATCACGACGCATGGACTCCCCATATTCGCGTTCTTTACCGTCCCAGGACTCGAAGTCCTCTTCCTCTCCAGCGTTTCCATCCTCTTCAAACCACTTTTTAGACCATTGCTCGTTCGCCGCCCTGGGATGCTCGCGTTCAGCTGCCCCTTTCCCTGTCGCTTTGCTAATCTCCTCATAGACCTCACGTCGATTTTGAAAGCGAGTAATCAAGTCGGCACCTCGACATTTGTTGATTCTCCTGCTTTGATAGAGATACGGCCGTCGACGCATAGCATGCGTCAGGTATCTGTTGTAAAACGATCGTATTTCTTTTTCCTTTTCCATTAGTCGCTGCAGTCTAGAGTATGCCTGCGACCTCCATTCTGGGTCACGATGGCGACCCCACCAGAATAGTGACCTTTGCTGGTAGGTTAAGAGAAGGGTGGGAGAGCGGAAGGTGATGGATGCTGAACAAATGGATGTTGAACGAACTGATATTGCGGCATGCCGGGGAATGAGGCGGCTCGATAGAAGAGCTGAAGACTCCATATTTGATTTGATTACAATTCCGGTAGATCACTGGTGGTTGTTTGAAGAGTCAATTCTCAATAAGCTAGATTGTCCTCTGATCCACGACTCCCAAATGTCCCATTGAAGACACAGACTGTTTTGACACAGATCAAACCCTGAATGGAATGTTCCTAAACCTGGTAGTGTAGCTATCTGATTTGAACCTGGGGACGGCCAAATCCGATTAGAAGCACATGGAATCCATGAAGCTGCTGCGGGTACAAGAATGAGCTTGGATTAAACAGTTTTTACATGGGGAGGGGTAGTTATATAGTAGTTGTCACCTTTTTGTTAGACGGTAGAACCGAGCATTATCTTAACTGTCATCAACCATAAACGTCGATATCGGAACTTAGTATTCGAGAGCTGTATATATATCAGAATATATAGATGTGTCTGTATAGTGTACAGTAGGTTGGAGGCTATATAAGTTGTTCTGTCAAATGCATGTCTGAATTGGGTGGAAGCTTTCCCCGCTGACATCATCGCTTTTGCGCTTATCTAATCGCCGTATTCAATCCATCGCAATATCAACTCTGCGCCCTGACATGGTGTAGCTGCGGGATAATATAGCTATCAATCACACAGACCGTATTCGACAAATGTTGGCCCTAAAAATAAATGGAACAGTTGCTGTCAACAACACTTTTTACCAGATCACCTGGATGCCTCTAACCCAACTTCTCAGCGAAGTTCTCTCGATGAATCAATCTTATTAGGAATGTATTTACTGAGATTATCGATGACAACCCAGTTCCCCGGTTCAATGCGGATATTTGAACTGGTCGTTGCAAGGCTCAAGAGTTTGTCACATATCCGGGCCAAGCTCTTTTAAGTGGGCTTCAAGGCAGATGCGCTTGCGATAGATTCAAAAGTTGATCATGTTTCGTTTGCTCTTATGTAACTATTGCATTTGCTAACTAACGTAACTAATAACTACATTAGCTTGCCCAATCTTATCAAAATGCAATTATTGGTCGGGAGGGTTCGAGCTCCGTTTGTTGGAGATGACAGCTACCGCTTTCCACAACATAATGACCTTTCTATTCAACCAAGCTCATCACGAGTTGTGCACAAGTCGTAATCAGGCTTCGCAGCAAGGCTCAATCAACATTACCCCCAAATTCCCAACAAACTCTAAAGCATCTCAACTACAGACATAACGATCAGTATCCATCTGGTGTTACTGATGTAGTTGGTCACTGGGCCGAACTATAGTGTTTGAGGGAGTGGTCTTGTTTGATCGAGATGAATCTGAATGTGAGGCGCGTTTTATTTCCCATCCCACAACGTGTTTTATCGGAGGCTTGTTATTGGAGTCATCACTTACTAAATGTATACATATCTATAGGCTCTCGATGCATACATTCATCCCAGATTCATATTCAAGATCTTCAAACTCTCAGATCCTCAGCTCAACGCATTTGTTGAACAGAATGCTTATGACCAGTCACATATGACATTTCCTCTTCCCTTTATCACCGAAAGGTAGGCGCTGAAGGTGCGGCTGGGCCAGTCGATATCACATCATCTCCTTTGCAACGGATATGAGAGGAAGCTGGTAGATGAGATGCTTTTAGCAAGGGAATATCATTGGCCGCAAAGGCTAGAGGATGAACCTTATATTTAAGATATTATGGAGAAAATGAGTGAAAAGAGGGAGAGCGTAAAATGAAGAAGGGTGAGAACCACTAGAAGGCATGTTTAACGCCATCGTTTTCATTTGCGGTTAGACCTTGGGTCGATGACTCTGATCGCTCAGAAAAGACCCTGAGAGTAGTCAATCACAGGAAGTGAAAACTTACAGCATCACAATACCATAGTATATGTATCTGCTAGGAAGTTAATGCATCCTGTGTGTATCTATAAGTCGTGATGAAATTTTTCCAGAGACAGGAGTTACGAGCCCCATTCAGTAGTTCCACAGGTAGTGGTTTGACAAGATATCATGTTGGGATAGTAGGATTAGTGGGGGTAATAACGTTAACACTTAGCAACGAAAATGTATATGCAATTAATTTTAAATTCATCCGTCAACAAATAATGGACATCGCTCGTATGAAACAGCCTGTGACCGACGGCCTATGAGCTAGGGCTGCTACGGAAAACGTTACGTTTGAGTCGCGTTGTCACTTATGGATAAAAAAAAAAGGAGAACCCATCCATCAAGAGAGTAAATGAGCGAGAAGAGATTTGAAAAAGGGGAAGTGAGGTGGTTAATTGTTAAATGGAAGCTGGCGGGTAGAAAGAGATCTAGATATTGTAGTTCAGCAATATTTTTTGGCTGTAATGAAGTTTGTGAAGGAGAGGGTGTTCTCCATATGAGCACGACACCTCCAGCAAAGCAAAGCCAGTCTGTCCATGACAGAAGTCAACCAAAGTTTGTTTCATTCCCATTTCCAATGCTATGCAAACTTGTATGAGAAGAAAATAAATAAATAAAATGCATCATTTCCTTTCCCAATTCACTTCTATCAAAAATCGCCATCCCATCCTTACCCCAATCCAATTTCCATTCATTCACCCCCCTACTCGCATAAATCAAACAGCGAGGAGAGAAAAGTCCACTTCGAAACCCATCCCTTCGAAAGTATCTGGATCAACGATATAATTCTTCCAAAATCGCAAGCCTTCAATCCCTTCCTCGCGACAGAGAACCCCCCTATCCTCTGCCATCTCCAGTTCCTCGGCAGCGACGCCAACACTCCAACCGAACCGCTCCGCTGCCTCTTGAGCCGTAACGCCTCTACCATACATATGCCAATCCCAAAAAACAACTTCATCAGACAGTGGTGTGGATCGCAACTCTTCAAACCACCCTTTCAACTGTCTAATGGTCTTTTCATCCGTCCAATCGAAACGTTGCACTACAAGCAGCCCACTTTTGAACCGGCGGAGACGAACGGGCAGTTTCAGTTTCTCCCACAGCTCAGCCGCCTTTTGGAAATCTGCCGGGCTTACAAGTTCGACACCATTGCGACTACGATTGAACACAGCCCAAAGGTCGATTAGACTCATGATCCCACCTTCCCGGTGAAGGATACCGTTACGATCATCAGTTAGGTATTCTGCCAGATTGCGAGAGAGCTCCGATAGGTACAAGTTCTCGGAACCACCGCCGGATCCAAGCATATCCTTAGTAGTGGTCATGCCCAGCGCTGCTGCGGATTGCGAAAGAACCCTTCTGGCTTCAGCAGAACTTCCATTGGACATCATTCCCGATTCCACGGCGAAGGTTTCGGCAAGCGCAACGATTTCCTTGGCCGATGCCATCAGTGCCTCGAGATCTTCAAACGCACTTCCAAGAACCACTTGGTTGTTCTGCCTTGCTTCGAATCCCCGGCGTTCAAGTCCGGCAATACCAACCGCAGAGTGTGATGGACGCTGCCCCAGTGAATTGGGGTCGCTACCTGGTGTGGAAGAGGTGGAAGAAGGGTTAGCTTTCGGGACGGGTGGGGCATCATGAAGAAGCCATTTTCGCTGTACCAAAGCGCTTCTGAGCCTTTCATGAAATATCTTCTCACCACCTCCACGGAAGGATAGCTTGACGCTTTCATATACTTCGGTATTATGTAAGTTTGAGGTTGCAAAGAATGGCGCTGGCGAGTCCGAGCGATCCGGGATTTGACTGTTGGTCGCGTGATCACCTCTTTGGAGAGGTGCACCGCATATTTCACAATATAAGAGAGAAGGGTGGTTCGCAAAGGTACATCTTGGGCAAGATATACCTGAATCCGCTGACGAAGGAGGATTATGGAATCGGTTGAAGCTGGGCAGATAATCACCATTACTTCCGATTCTAACAGGATCATACTGGCTGCCTAGTGGCGAAGGATGCACAGAAACAGTGCTAGTTCCTCCACGACTAGACGCTGATGCTGACGTTATTGCTGCTTTCAAAATCGTAGTGAAGGGAGGTTTTATACCGCAAGCCAAACATGAAGGCAGTGTCATGGAGGCGTTCGCCGTTGCAGGGTTAAAATTCGATGGAACTGGATTTGAGAATGAACATATTGGACAAACCCAAGTTGCATTCGGTGTTCTCACAGGAAGAGTGGCTGGAGAGTTGAATGGACTACCACTCCGGCGAAGGGGTGACGATGGACTGCCTGGAGAACCAGGCCTCGCTGCTTGTGGGGTAATCCAACTGCCAGGACCGTTGCTATTTTGACCGAGTACTCTTTTCGACGGCTTTGGATATATCGTTATCTTGGGCGACGACTTTAAGAAGCCTGCCTGTTAAGAGATTCAAGTCAGAGTCTGACAACATACGCCCATGTTAACTGGGACTTAGGGGAACACATACTTGATATTCAACACGATCGACATATTTTAACTCAAGGGCAACAGAGTATTTTCGAGGCTGATCGCCGTCGACATAGCATATGCGATGCGACGTGAGATAGGCATGGCCAGACTGGTAATTTGGAATTTTGTATTTCCTATATAGCGGATAACGCGGTATGAAATTAGCAGTAGAGAAGTAAGTATGACCCAGCCAAGGGTCTTGGAAATTTCGACAAGGACATTCAAGTCTTACCCTTCATACAGTCCGACCTGATCCTGCACAAAGAGAAGAGTCTCATCTGGCAATAGAGACGGGCGGAGGGCAGTCGTAAGATCCAACGCGTTGAAGAACATCTAGCCACGCCCAGTGAGAGAAAGATGAGGACATGCGTATCATTTTGGAGCCAACAACAGACAGAACTACGCCATTCAAGGAGAAAAGCGAAATGTGAAGTTAAGTTATAACCAAACCTCAGAAGCTTCTCACTGTCGTTTACAGACTTAGATTATATAATCGTATATCATGTGACACCAATAGTGGCCACACGCCTTTGTCCAACATGCCAGCGCCCAAAACGGGAATCTAAGCGAACACGCCTCAACTTCACCGTATCGCGTGTCAAAAGTCATCAGGGCTTCAACCTTTCAACGACATCATCTTTTCTTCCCTTCTCTTTATCACCTTTAACCGCTGTAATATACCCTTCTTCATCTACGTCCTGCATATACCTGCTCTCTTTCTCCCATTTCATATATTCCTTTCACTTAGAAGAAAAGGAAACGCACCCACAGCATTGTGTGCTGGTGTTCCTTTTCCTTGGCTTTGTTTCCACCAAGTACCTATTGACCATCACCATCATCCTGTATTTGTCTTCGTAATCACCCATCCTTTGCCGCCGGATCTTGATCTTCTGCCCTTTTCTTCCGTCATGAGTACAGCCCCACCGCCATGGCGAGCCACGGCTACGCCCGTGTATTCATCAAGTGGTGAGTTTTGGTCAATATAATGTCCTTTTTAATGTCCTTTTTAATTAAATAACGTCGGTAGTTGCTAACTGAGAATCTGCTGTAGTGTCTCCTGTGTATACCCAGGTCCAGGCACGACACACTCTCACCCATCATTCTTCCGAATCCACGGCTACGGCTGCGGCTGCGGCTGCGGCTGCGGCTAAACCGGACCAAGGAGAATCGTCAGCACCAAAATCGGCAGATTCCCAATCCGGGAAGTCCAAAATTGACTGGCCACCAGCCGTCCGCCAGTATGTACAGCGCAGCTTTGTTCCTGAGTTTCAAATCGCAAATGTTAGCCGGTTGGAAATGGAACGGAAGCTCAAGCAAGTTATCACAGAGGCTGCAGAAAGTGGTAATCTGCATACCGTCGACTGGGAGAACTTGCCGTTGCCGCAACAGATGATCTGGAATGAACGGAATAAGATTCTTACTTCTGCACCTTCACAGTCCACTTGGGGCATGAAGTCACAAGAAAATGGTTCACAGAAACAAAAGAAACCAAAGGAAGAACCCCCAAAGAAAAGGAAATCGGCAGAATTTAGTGCAGGAAATGATGAGACGGATAACACCCCTCCTTGGAGAAAGACTAACACACGAAATGGTTTTGAAGACCGCATTAGTTACCCATCTACAGTTGATAAACGGCGGCGGATAGATAACAATAACATCAACAGCAAAAATTCAAGTAAGTTCAAATATAATCTGGAGCTACGAAAACGACGCTTTGAGCATTCGCATTCGGAATACCAGTCATCTCAGACCGGCAGTTCTTCTCGAGATGAATCACCAGATGTGGGCGGAGGGCCCATCATCGGACGCTGTCAGACATTGGAGAAGAACTACTTCCGTTTAACTTCTGCCCCCAATCCTGATGCTGTTCGACCTTTGCCCGTGCTGCAGAAAATGCTGGATTTGTTGAAGAAAAAGTGGCGTCTCGAGAATAACTATACCTATGTTTGCGATCAGTTCAAGTCTATGCGCCAGGATTTGACCGTGCAGCACATCAAAAATGAGTTTACAGTGAACGTTTATGAAATACACGCCCGGATTGCGCTGGAAAAAGGGGACCTTGGTGAGTATAATCAATGCCAAACGCAATTGCGGGCATTGTATTCGCAGAACCTTGGAGGACATCCCATGGAGTTCAAGGCATATCGTATCCTATATTTTATCCATACTCGCAACCGGACAGCAATCAACGACGCCCTGGCAGATCTAACTACCGCAGACAAACTGGATCCCGCTGTGAAACATGCCCTCGATGTTCGATCGGCTTTGGCATTGGGAAATTACCATCGATTCTTTCAACTTTATCTGGACACCCCAAACATGGGTGCATATCTCATGGATATGTTCGTTGACCGGGAGCGCCTTGCTGCACTCGCATGCATTTGTAGAGCGTAAGGGTCTCTTTCCCTCCTCTTGGAATGCTGGTTCAAGCTATTCTAACTGCTTACATTAGGTATAAACCTGACGTAAAGATAAGATTCATCACTGAGGAACTTGGCTTTGAGTCCGATGAACAGGCAGCCCGATTTATATTAGACCATGCCCAAGAGGATTTGCTCCAGGAGAAACCTGATGGGGTTAAGCTCCTTACCGGAAAAGCTGGACAGGTTTTTGAATTGGCGAAAGCGGAAGCTCATAAGGTGGTTGATATAAAAGGGCAGATCTAACCAAACCGTTCGATCCATCAAGGCAAAGATTTCTCCTTTATCCCGTGTTTCGTTCCCCCCCTTCCTCCCACGACGCCAACTTTTTATTCTTCTGTCACATGTTCCGTCTTCAAGTGGCCGTATCCTGAACGATACACCCTCGAAACCTTGTTTATTTTCTTTTTTCTTCTTGTCTTCGGCTTGAAATTGCCGTGGACCCGTTCTTATTTCTCTTTTGAAGTTTGTGTCTCTCATCACAACCCTTCTTCATCGCATATCTTTAACCCAACTTACCTTTTCCCACCTTCGAACGAGCGACCAGTATGCGCTTGGAACGCGGGGCTTCGAAACCCTTTTCTCTTTACCTTTACGGAGACAGTGCATTGGGTATCACTATACCCCTCATATAGGCGTTTCTGCATGCATATTCCATTTTGCTCATACACGATCGGCGGGGGTTGCATGGTACAGTTACTGACATTACCTTTTTTCATTTTGAGCCTGTAGCTGTCGGGAATACTAAAACCTAAGAGAAGAAACTTTCTTTTATATTTTTTGATCTGATAAGGGTTCATCTTGAGTCTGCTATATCAGAGAATTAAATTTTAACATGATATATTACAAATGGTGCTGACTGATCTCTGTCCCAGTAAATTCATTATAGATGCTTGTAGGAGTGGGTTCCATGTATTATTTAGTAAATATTTTCATCTCTGTAATCTGCTCGTCTACGTCGTCTGGGCGAACAACTTACTGGTTACATCTCCCGAGTCTAACTAGCGGACAGAGCAACTCTCGTTGATGACTTGCGCTGATGTCCCTTAAGCAACACCTTGCACCCATCATGAAGATGGTTGTTGTCATGGGGATCTGGGGAGGAGAGATAATGTAAGATGGGTAGATTAAGTGGATGTGAATCGGGCAGAGTTGCAGAAGTGGATCGGGGGAGTGAGGACAATTGGTGAGGATGGAACGAAGAAGCAGACTTGAGTGCCAGAGTGAGTGCCAGAGTTGCAACCACGTAGTCGGTGTGCAAAATAAAAGAATCAAAGAGGATTTGGGTAGGGAAATAAATCAGTAAATAAATACCCTAAATACTTAAAGAGCATCACATATATCTCATTACCATATATCATAATGCAGAAACATAAGAACTGTTCATTAATCATTTTTCCTCCTTTGGCTCTCTGAAGAATATCTCTGCTTTGGAGTTGGTTATGAGATCAGCATAACTAGTTATATTAGGGCTCGATCCTATAGTGACAGGTAGTTACATAGTCATCTTCTTTTTATCGCCCTTACTCATATTAAACGCCTTCAAAACTCATAACAATGAGTCCATGAAATCAGATTTCCCTCATGTAATGTTATCTGTATGAAGATGAGTGCACTTAACATTTATTATATTTTGCCTTTCCTTTTCCCCTGAATAATTATGATTATTCCAGTGTGTGGGTTCAACAAAGCCTGTCCAGCAGGAATTAAAGATTGACATTCCATCATGCCCTCGATTGACTACCTCAGGAGCTATTCTATTGTATGAAACATTTGCATCAGCACATGCATCAGCACATGCATCAGCACACGCGATACTGTGACCTGACTCGGGTTGAGCACCTGTTGTCCCCCCTAATTGCCAACTCACTAAAAGTCGGTTATAAAGTTTTATTGTATATTTTCTTACCCTGCTCCGGCGAATTTTCGCCACGGTGATAGCATTATACGCAGAAATAACAATTTTCAAAAAATAAAGGAAATAGGAGGGCCTACCGAGATATGCTTTGGTTACTGTACTCCACTTAAAAGAGTTCACAGGGATGCACAGAACAAAGGCGCACGTCGCAGACACCATTTCATTTCGCGAGAGGAAGTAGTCGAAGATACACTACGTAATGGACGAAAGAGTTTGTTTATTTATTTATCCTGGGGTGGTTCCGAGTTGGTCTCCCTGTTTCAGCACCCGATGATGTCAGAAATCTTTGGAGCAATGTGAGATACACACATAACGTAACTAAGGGGGGGCGAGAGATAGCCACCATCACCGCTCTCCAGCTTCCACGAGAACGGAAACGAAGAGCGGAGAGGCACAGAAAGCGAATCCTGTGTATATGTCATCCAGGTGGAGTAGTTACTCTACTCAATATCCTGAGTAACGTAATTCATGCAGAAGGGAGACAGACGCACACTTTGGGGTCTATCAGGTGCTTCGGAGGGATAAGGAATCTTGGAAAGAGTATGGTTGTTATGGTACATATCACACCGTCGGTATATGCAGGCTGCGCATGTGTGTGATAGAGAAGGACTCACATCCAATGGCAGACGGCTCATATCATATAATGTGATTTGGGATGATGTGTGGATTGGAGTAATCAGCAATAGCCAGTAGGAAAAAACAGGTTCGTGAAATCTCCTCTGCTCAGTCCGTTGCACTACAGGAGAAAGGTAGACGCGTTGTCTTCATGAATCAGTTTCATGTTCGGACTCGAGCGAGGATATCAAGAAAAGAAAAGATGCTTAAAAGCTTTATTCTTTAGGCAGTGATTTAATACTTTCGCGCCTCCCTGAACTAACTAATATTTTTAACCTGGTCTTTAGAGCGTCCCAGTCTCCCAATTTTATTTTATTTTACTTATTTTTGCGCGTTTTATTCTAGTTTGTGCCCACTTTTCTCTGGTTCTTTGGTTCTTCCGAATAAAAAAATGCCTCGATTTATTCCATTCAACAATTTCCCCAGAGTGGTTTTTGCTTTTAGAGCTTAATATATGGGTATAAATTAGATATACTTTTTTGCATCCAGTGGTTTCAACTGATGAAGGTCTGTCCTCTTCCATGAGCCCGGACTTGAAGGCCGCGGTGAACCAGAAAAGAGTTCAGGGGGGCAAATTCCGAACATTTTTGTTAGTTTATTTTTCGGAGAAATGTGCCTTACTTACATTTCATGTACGTAGTATGCAATTTCAAGGAGGAAGAATCTTGTCATAATGCTCATACAGCTTTTGCTGAAGAGTTATCATAAGCCATTGGGTAGATATAACCACATCAACCACCTGATATCACTATCATACTTGAATTCTCAAGCGAGTTGGCCATTTTAAGTTGGTTACTAAAATTAAATACATGATTATTTAATTCAATTAATTAACTGGTTAACTAGTTAGTTAGTTAGTTAGTTGACTGGTTAGTTATGTGATAATGTAATTTATTACTAAGTAATAACCCATTCTCACAGAGTGACTTATTAAAATCATGATAAAATAATCAATAAATTTCAATTTAATTATTTGCACTAGAATTAGAGCATCTTGTTTTTTCATATCGGTGAGAATTAGAGTTACTGTATTATAATAAAGCTTAAGAGCTTGATGTAAAAACTAAAAATAGAGAATTTATATGTAATAGTATTTTCTAAGTCTTAAAATCAATCGTAAATTTTATTCTTACAACCCACCAGGCTGGTGGCGTGGCACTGGGTTTGCATTTAGATTATTCAGACGATAAGATAGATGTCTCTATAAAAGCAGCTCTATTGTTACTAGTGATCTATTTCTCAATGTGCAGAGAAAGAGAACATCCCAGGTTATAGCAGGGCTGAAGTGTGCGCGTCCCCTTGCATTATTGCGGGACCGCCGTTGGACCCACCCGCCTGGACTGAGTCTTGCGGAGTAGACTATTGTGGAGAATGGATTACTACCGAAAGATGAATTTTCCCAGCCACCTTAGAAAATCACAGAATCATCCAATAGGCAGAATTCATCAAAATTCATTATTATCTTGATTTTTCACTATTTTTTTTTTAAAAAGAAATTATATAAAAAATACAAAACAATAAAAATAAAATAAAATAAAATAAAGGGGGCCATGAGATGGAAGATGAAATATGCAGAAAGGGTATTAAATATTTTTCTTCAAATCAAAGTTGAAAAGCTAGTTAAATTATTAATAACTTAGTTAATATTATTATTACTAGTTAACTGACTAGTTAAACACAGCTGAAATTAGAACAATAATTCAAACTATTTTATATTTTATATTTTATATTTTTTATATTTTATAATTTTATATTTAATATTTTATTTTATAAAATAGGAAAAAGAAAAAAAAAGCCTTTTCTAAACTATGGACACCGAGAAGAACTTCAATTGTATGACAGGTGAAAAGCGCACATCAGGCCAACACACCGAATGCGGGCCCTTAGAAGTCACTCGCTTCTGATTCTTCTGCTTTCGCTCCACCAGGCCAGGCCACCCCCCGCCCAACCCCCGCCTCCGGCTGCAGCTTCAGCTTCTCTTTGGACACGTCGGTTGCTGCGATGATGACTAAGATTGTTGAAGGTGTCCATGTGAAGTCATGTGGTGTGGGAAATTGCTCTCGAGGGAAATCGGTTTTTACAAGCGGTTAAAAGTAGAGATTGAAGTGAAATTCATGGTTTATGAAATGGTGAATCCATGGTTTTTAAATTTCTGGAATGGCAATACCTTTGCCATCGCCATCGCCATCGCCATCACTGGAATCTTCTCTGGATTTAGCTTGGCCAGAGCAAGCATACTACTCTTCTCTTCTTCTGTTGTTGGAATCTCAGAAAGCCCTGTGCATTCAGAGGGGTGAAAAAACACATACATAGTTTTCATTCATCACCAATCACCGGCATTTGTTTACTTGTTCTGAAATTACTACCACAATAGGACAAATATTCTTGAACTCGCGGCTTTTCCCTCCACACTTCACAAGGCCACACCTCTCCCTCTCCCTCTCTTACCCTCTCTCACCCTCTGTCACCCTCTCTCTCCCTCTCTCCCTCTCTCCCTCTCTCCCTCCCTCTTCCCCACCTCCACCCCCCCGGCTCCCCCTCTCTTCCCCCCTCTCTCCCCCTCTCCCCCCATCCTGTTCTCCATTTCTCTAGGAACAGAAAACAAGAACCTTATCTATAGTAATAATAGTAGTTAAAAAAGAAAGATCAGCTCTCCAATCCAGAAGCCAGAGAAGTGAGATTGTTTCTCCATCCTGGCGTGACCGCAAACAAACATGAAGGTATGAAACTCGAATCCTGTCATCTCGGTTCTCCGCCATGCTTTAATATAGTTATCATGAGGTTGTTTTCTTTCTGAATCCTCTTCTTCTCATTTGACTAACCAGCAAGCGACCTCGTCTGTCGCTTGTGGTCGGACTAACGGTTTTTTTGCCATCACTAACGTTAAAATTGCTCCTTCATCAACTTGAACAGGCCATCCGGCGCTCTCTCAAAGGCGAGAAAGAGCCTAAACCACAACACATCTCTATCACACCAAAGTCCGCAATTGCTATTCTTCCGCCAAAGAAGGTGAGATTTTTATTTATTTATTTTTATTTTTTAGTTTCAGTTTGTTGTTGATTACTCATCATAAGTTGTCCTCAATTAATTTTTATTTATTTGTTTTATTTTATTTTTGCCGCTTCTTATCTATCACATTTGTTTACCTGCGATGTTGCAACCAACTCACAGAAATGAATGAAAGCAAGCAAGAAAGAAAGAAAGCAAGAAGGAAAGAAATAAAATCATCATACAGAGAGCGGGGATCGATATACCAACGCCACTAACACCAAACCATGTCCCCACATCTAGGTGATCAAAGCCCTTTTTGACCACACCCCCGAACCTGGAAATACTCAGGAGCTGGCCTTTACCAAAGGTGACTTTTTCCATGTCATAAGCAGAGAAGACGACACAGACTGGTACGAGGCGTGCAACCCTCTGATCCCAAGCGCGCGGGGTCTCGTCCCTGTCTCATTTTTCGAGGTTATCGGCAAAAACGAGCGTAACAGTGGTGGCTCGGCGGGGAATATCGAAGATTACATGCAGGAACCACACGACTCTGGATTTTCCGATCGCAGCTCACAACAAGCCACCGCCTACGGTCACGGACGGTCGGACTCGACCAATACCACCAAACAAGCTGCTCGTGCCAGGATGTCCTCCCTTGGGAAAGGGTCTGGGGCCATGGTGTATGGCATTGTACAATATGACTTCAATGCGGAACGCCCGGATGAGCTGGATGCAAAGGCCGGTGAGGCCATTATCGTCATTGCCCAGTCCAATCCCGAGTGGTTTGTTGCGAAACCTATCGGTCGCCTTGGTGGACCAGGCCTGATTCCTGTTTCCTTTATTGAGATACGAGATATGACAACGGGTATGGCCGTGTCGGACCCTCACGAGGCTGTCAGGCGCGCTGGTGTCCCACGCGTTGAAGAGTGGAAGAAAATGACGGCCGAATATAAGAATAGCTCTATAAGTTTGGGCAAACTCGAGAGCGGCGCGCAGGGCGCTGCAGCAGAGATGGGCAGGATGACATTGAATGGCAGTGATCCGGTAAGTTTGCGATTGGAACGGGAGTAACAACTTTATTTCTGCGAAACTGATTAGTTATTCTATGATAATAATTAGTATCAACAACAACAGTGCCATAATTCAGGAGCACACTCACAAAACCACCAATACCAAAATCAACAGTTACGACAGTCCGCCCAGCAAATCCCGCAACGGCAACAGCAACAGCAACAGCAACAAGGATATTATCCTCCTGCCCTCGCACCCGTTTCCGCGACCATCCCCCGATATTGCTTCGATCAGGATAAATACTGGTTCATCATCGAGGCAAAAATGGAGGATGGGCGGTATTGGGAATTGTCAAGATACTATCACGATTTTTACGACTTCCAAATCGCACTCCTGAGAGAATTCGAAGAGGAGGCAGGCAACAAGGGAAAGCCCCGAACGTTGCCCTTCATGCCAGGTCCCGTAACACATGTCACAGATGCAATCACCAACGGTCGACGGCAGAACCTAGATGAATATATTAAAAAGCTACTGTTAATGCCACCGCATATCTCACGCTGCCAGCTCGTCCGTCAACTCTTTGCTCCCCGACCAGGCGACTTCGAAATAGATCCCAACGTTAAAGTGGACGACTACAGGCTTTCCCATGGCTCTCAGCAATCGTCTATCCAGGACCCTTCTCGGCCGGAATCCGGGCATTCGTCAAGGGGCCAGCTGCACGCTGGCGGATACCCGCCTGGCGGCATGGGTCCGCCACATTCACAGCGCCAGGCACAGTCAACATGGCAACCAGCCCTATTGAATGGAGGTAACGGCAGCACACTAGGCAACAGCGGTTCCACCATCACTCGAGCCGATATGCAAAACCAAATGATGAATCGACAAGCCAGCTCGTTGACACAGGGCTCCGCAACCTCGAGCGGCGGCGCGATCAAAATCAAGGTGTTCTTCCAGGACGACCTGATAGCCATCCGCGTGCCGAACGATATCAGCTTTCAGCAACTCAAGGAGAAGCTGAAGGATCGGCTTAAGGTTGACGATGAAATTGTACTGCAGTATAAGGATGAACCGAGTAATGGATTTGTAGGGCTGTCGAATGATAATGATTTGGATACGGCGTTGCAGCGAAATGCGAAGCTCACGCTATATGTTGGGCTTACATAGGGTAAAGAGTCTGTCTCATTTCCTTTCTCGTCCTTGTTATTCCAACCCCGGCCCTTTTTTCTTTTTTTTTCTTCTCCTTTTTATCTCTTTTTATGTATGACCTTTCCTTTCCATCGATTTTTATTCATTTTCCATCTCTTATGTTATGTGGCCTACTAAATTACTAGGATATGGATCGACGTATGGCACTGAAAGGAAAGGAATGTGACGATATTTGAGGGTTTTTTTTGTTTGCTATTTTCGTTCTCCTGATGGTGGATGCGTCTATGATCTATCCATCTATTATCTATCCATCTATTATCACCCACTTACCACAGTCCTTTTGGATGTTGTTCCCCTGCCTCGGACTCCCCTTTTATTTATATTTTTGTCTTTTTTCTACGAAACCAACCGGCCTCAATGTGTTTGTCCTCTGCTCCCTTATGTCCATGTTTACGTTTTTCTCAGTTATGTCATTTTTCTTTCCCTTTTTTCCTCTTCACACTTTTTCCAAACTTCCTGTAGTGTGCAACCCTCCTCGCGGACTAACTCCCCTGACTCAGCCCTCCATTTTTTCCTTCCGCTTCTTTCTTCCTACATTGTTGCTACACGAATCTGTTGTTCCTGGTTTAATCATTTCCGTACATTTTCTATTTCTGTTATGTAAGTACCCATTTTGTTTTGTTCTTCTTTTCATTTCCCTATCAACTCTTCCGCTTCGATTTTCATATGCTACCTTTTTTTTATATCCCGCCCGCCTTCTCTATTAGCAACAAAAGAAAATGACACTCTAATCCTTCCTTTGGTTCAATTGAAACATTTATCCTCTCCCACAGTCCCAATCACGTTCTCAGTTTCAATCGTAATCTGCATTTCAACTAGTATTTGTGAGTCTTAACCTTTTTCATTTTGCTTCTTTTCTTTTGCTGGATATCCTTTCGTTTTCAACTTTAGCTTTTTTTTATAAAACATATATCGCCTTCTATTTCGGCTGTCACTTCTTCTCCAATATCATCTTTCTAGTATTCACTTTGTCCGCATACTTGTCCTCCCCAACCGTGTTTCTGAAGTTACTCCTACATTTGTTCTATAAGCGCTGCAAGGACTTTTTCGCCAATTAGTTAGTTAAGTTATTTTAGTTGACTATCTACTCCATACTAGTAAATTAACAGGCAATTTATTCTCCTATTTTTGCCCCCCTGTTACCTGTATGTCCTTGCATCTACGGAGTATGATCTCATTCTTACCTATCTCCTACAGGCACAAAACACAAGCCTCGGCACAAGCAAAAACCCTTTAACCTTCCGCCCTAACCACAAACAGACTCCGAGATCCCGTGACAATCCTCAACTTGAACTTCAACTTCAACTCCTGAACTTCACACAGTCACTTGCGCATCTCTCTGGCAGACTCCGGTGTCTGTCGCTCACTCCTGTCAGCCGGTTCTATCCATTTACTTCTTCTTTCTCTCCTGTTGCATAGCATGGTAGTTAAACATTTTCTGTATTTTCTGCATTTCCTCCTCTCTCGGCTCGGAACTCACACACCAAGTGCTGGACTCGTCCACTATTTTCCCATTGTCCTCCGCCTTTGACCTACTAATTGCTCTCATTTGATTGTCACTTGTTGGCGGTTAACTGTCGTCTCTTTGTACACATCTTCATGGGCGCTGGTGAACTGGGAAACCGGGGAGCTGCGACGAGTATAGGTCTTTTTCGATTGCTGTGGCAGAATATACCCAATCGCATTTTCGGGCGCACGGGTCAGGAATTTCTCATGGGTTAGGCGTATTATTATTAGAATTCGATCTACGGTTTGTCGAATATCGCAACGGGATATACCCTGGGGTACATTTATTATCCAAATATTCTTTTGAGGCGGGGAGAGAACCCTGAGGTGAAATACAACGAGAATGCGAACCCCGCTACGTTCCCACAATCCCACCCGAATCGCTGATGCGATCCTAGCCCCGTGTTCTCGGCTTCCCACAGTTTCTGGGCTTGTTGGGGGCTGGAATTGCCTTACCTGTGTGGATTGTAGGAGTCGTCTGGCACGCGGGCACGAAAGGGTTTATCGTTATAGAACGACATCGCGGCTCTTTAGTAGCGGAATTGGAATACGGGGCCCCGGACAACAACAACAGCAGCAGCAGCAGCAACAGCAACAGCTGGTAGCGACAATTTCAGGTAGTACACCACGAGTTGCTGAGGTTATAGAGCAGGTGCGTGTAACATCCGTGGCAGATGGTGTTGATCAACAACCAGTTTTCGGTCCGATGCAGGAGTATGAGGCCCGAGTACAGTCAGGAAGATTGAAGGACGATGCTCATCAGAGAGGTATTGTATTCTTAGTCTTATTTGAGTCCCCCTTTAGTGTATTGTTCCGTATAGATTCTCTCAAATGCATAGAATGCGCAACATCAAATCCGTGTAAGCGATTATGCTCACATTGTCTCTTACATAGACATCATCCAACATCTTCAGGACCTCCACGAAATGCTCCGCTCCTACACACCACCAGTCGTAGTCCATCCAATTATCTCCTCCCTCCAGAATCCGGAACCAAGATCCTCTTTCCTTGGTTCACTTTTTAGCCGCACCCCACCGCGGGCAGCCACCACGCAGATCCCACCCAATCTGCCAAAAGGTCTATACATGTTTGGAGACGTTGGTTGCGGCAAGACCATGCTGATGGACCTTTTCTTTGACACCCTGCCGGAAAATATCACGTCACGGCAGCGCATCCACTTCCACAACTTCATGCAGGACGTGCATAAGCAGCTTCATGCGATGAAAATGAAACATGGGAATGATTTTGATGCTGTGCCCTTTGTCGCAGCCGATATCGCGCAGGGGGCTAGCGTGCTTTGCTTCGATGAGTTTCAGTGCACAGACGTGGCGGATGCGATGATTCTGAGAAGGTATGTTACTGTTTCTTTCCCCTCCCGCGTCCATGTCGTATCTGTATCTGCCAAAACTAACGTAAAATGTCAACCAGACTCCTCGAATCGCTCATGTCCCACGGTGTTATCCTCGTCACAACCTCCAACCGCCATCCAGATGACCTGTACAAGAACGGCATCCAACGTGAATCTTTCATCCCATGCATCGCCCTGCTAAAAACCTCCCTAACGGTCCTGAACCTTGACTCTGCCACTGACTACCGCAAAATCCCCCGTCCGCCGTCCGGTGTCTACCACCACCCGCTCGGCATGCCAGCTGACCACCACGCGGACAAATGGTTCGAGTACCTAGGCGATTTCTCCAATGACCCTCCTCACTCCGCAGTGCACCAAGTGTGGGGACGGGATGTGGAAGTTCCTCTGGCAAGTGGCAAGGCGGCACGGTTTACGTTCCAGCAGTTGATTGGGAGGGCGACCGGAGCAGCGGATTATCTTGAGCTGATGAGGAGTTATGATGCCTTTATTGTGACGGATGTACCTGGGATGACGATCAGGGAGCGCGATTTGGCGAGGAGGTTTATTACATTTATTGATGCAGTTTATGAGAGTCGGGTGGGTACTTTCTCTCTTTTTTGGTTTTGTCCCTTGTCTTGCCACCTCTGCCATATATCATTGTCTAACCAATTCACCACAGGCAAAACTCGTCCTCACCACCGCCGTTCCCCTTGCTAATCTCTTCCTCTCCAACGAGGAACTTCAAGAATCAATGTTTGAAAATAAACCATCAAAAGACAACAAAGAAGTTCCTGAGAACCTTTCTGACTCTATGCGCCATCTTATGGATGACCTAGGCCTGTCCATGTCTGCGCTAAAGTCCAGTTCCATATTCAACGGCGAGGAGGAGCGCTTTGCGTTTGCGCGGGCATTGTCGCGGCTGGCTGAAATGGAAGGGAAGGAGTGGGTTGAGCGGGGATTGGGTATTGGAATGGATGCGAAGGCTGGAGATGAGGACAAAGCTGCGTGGAATAAGGCGCGGAGTCGATGGAGGGAGGATAGTTTATAGGTTTGGGATGGTGGAAGAGCAGAATGTATATAGTTTTGGGTTTGGGAAAGTAAGGTTCGTTGTGACAAATTTGGATACCCTTAGTTTCTGACTCTCTTTAAATAGTGTACATTATTTCTCCTTGACACTGCAACTCTCTTTTCACACTTCTACACACGAGTTGATATTTTTCAGCAACTCGGGCAACTACCAGAGCGGAGCCTTCGATGTATCATAAGTTAACATTCAAATCCCTCCGTTTGCAATGCCTTCCTTATCACTCCCTCCCTCCAATGAATTCAAACCCAAAGAAAAACCAAAAAAAAGTTACGATAATTTCCTCGTCGCTCTCAATTTTCTTTTTTACGACAAACATCATCTCCCTCATTCTCCATCCAGCTCCAGCCTATTTCGATTTTCCAAGCTCAGCGCATCTCATTAAAACTTCAAGAAAACACAAAACTGGACCTTATCCATCTTCAGGCCAAGCGAATACCTTGTTGTTGCCCTTTTTTTGCTTCTTCATATCTATCTCTCCCAGCTGCCCTGCTTATGATAACATACTTCACGGAACTAGAAAAACCTCTCTTCCCATCGCCTTTATATCGAGCCACACACACCTTCGAGTCATCCCCGCCACTCAAGGTTATCTATATACATTTCTTTACTGAAATCTACCTCTCATGTGTCAGGTCACAACTATCATAGGATTCTGCGGCCATCAAATGTTTGTGGAGGTTGAGCCTTGTGACCAGTTTGCAAACACCGTGGAGTGTCCGAACACTATCAAAAAGATGAAAGTTGTCGCGGATCTTTGCCGGGATTGCGCATAGTGACATAAGAGGGCGAGCACACTTGTGGATGAGCTGTACTGGGGAGTGCTGAATGGGCTGGCGGTAATTTGGGAGGGAGGAGAGGGGGGTTCGATGGTGGACACTGAAAACAGAAATATGTCTAAGGCATGTTGCATGTTGCTGAGATCAACTGATGGAAAGAGTTGGTTGTTATATGTGCCGTCATTTGTGAGACTATTTCTATTTGAATCTTAAAGAAGATTTGTGTTGGGACAATTACCTTGCAGACTTGGGTTGTTAGCAATTAGTTAACCCAATTTTATTCCTCTTGTTCAGAATTTTACTATCGCATATGACTATATACTCACACAATCAACAAGCAAAGTCTTTTTCCCATTCAAATTACTACTAATCATCCATGCTAGTCCTATGCTCTAACCCCGGAAACTTGAATCCATATTTTATGCACGTTAATTGATGAGGACGAGACCAAAAATACCACGGAAAGTGTCCCTTTTAAGTCATTAATATTAGGTACAGAAAAGAGAACCTTACTCAATTCACAGCGATAAAATACAAGAGAAAAAGTCCCACACTCCAAGACAATATAACGAATCGTAAGAACCAACAAAGCAAGAAGAAATAAGGACCAGCAGTACATACAATTATTCATCAACATCAAGCATGACCACCAAATCAAAAACTAAATGATCACCACCAAACCCACGAAAACAACAAATATACATTAAAACAAAAGAAGTTCAAAAGTACCGACATAAAAACAAAAAAACTCTACCTCCAAAACCTCAATTTCCCCGCCGTCCTTTTAACCGCCCACCCCGTCTCACTAGCCCAATCACTAACCTTCTCCCCCATACCTGAGGAAAGACCCAGAGAGCTCCCAGCCCCGCTGGACCGAGCACCCGAACTCCCACCACCACCACCACTCGAAGAACCAACGTAACTTCCGTACCCATACCCTGTGCCCCCAGCAGCGGCAAACTTCATCTTCCCCTCCATAACCCGATGAACAACATTGAGAATCGCAAACGCTGTCGAACCTACCGCTCTGAAAACCGCCAACGATGCCACGCTCCACAGAACGAAGGCCAAATAGGCATTATTGCCCACTGACTTTTCAGTGAACGCCTCTGACACGGCCATGGCGAGGATCGCATTAGCTATAAACCAGACTGACACCATATACGTGCGCACGGCGCGGTAGTAGTCTTCCTGCATCTGCGCCTCGGATGGCTCTGGCGGGGGCACTTCGAGTCTGTCGCGGAGATTGCGGAGCGACTCGTCGTATCCGCTGTCAATATCGAGTTGTTCCGATGGCATTTCCAACTCGACGGTGGAAGAACCGGTAATACGCGCTGTGCCGAGGTCAGTGCGAATAACGTTATCACCCTTGGTGCCCCAGGTAACGTCGTGAGTGTTGCAGAAAGCATAGATTTGCAGCGTACAGATGTAACTGGGCAGCAGGGCAAAATATTGAATAGATGAGGTGAACATGTGCCATGGGTCAAGATAGAGGAAGGACATAAAAAAGTAGAGGCCGACTGTTGAAAGTGTGGAGACGATGATGTAGGTGAAAGTATTGTTGCCCAGCGACAGACTATCTTTAATCATTTCTTTGCTCGTTTTCAGCTGCATGACAACCATGTATAAGGCGGAGAAGACAGTGTACATCATTATTATGCAGTAGATGATCATGCCAGAGAGGAACATTTTTTTGGCACTAGAAGTGAAGTGTTAGTTAGCAGGAGTGGTGGTAAAGGTTTCGAAAGGACCTAGGTTACATACCCCTGAGGACGATTTCCCATTGACAAGACGAATTGTAGGCAAATAAGGAGCACACAGGTATATCTTAGTATTGCGAATATATATTTTCCAATATTATGTCCAAAGGGGTCCACCGTGGGGTCTGACAGGGCACCAGCAATGAAATAAAAAGTGAGATAGAAATTCGCCTAGATGAGCGAGAATTATTGTTAATTCACTGAAATATCAACGCTAGGATCTGGGAGTATTTTGCTGGAGGTGTTAGCTACTCACTAAAGAAAAGAACGTAAAAGCCAAGGAGACAAATTGATACAGAAACTCGATGTGAAGGAGGATCTTCCTTGTAATTGTGTGGTCTGTCCGCCAAATTTGCCGGAAATGAATAAGGGAATACACAGCCGCAAAGAAGGCACCGTTAAGCCATCGTCTTCTCTGCGAGATAAACTCAGGTACAGTATCTACACCGAAAATGCAAGTTAACCCCAAGCCAAAAAGGACTCTATATCTCACAATCAAGGAAAATCAAATCATACCTGGAACGTCAGTCTCCCCAACAGCACTTTTCACAAACTTCAAAACCCACTGCTCCTCTCGCTTGGCCACCAACTCCCAGCACAGAATCCGATCTTCTGCCAGGTACATGTTGGCAGTGAACACATCCGCGTTTTTTCCGTGAAGCATCTCACCCTTGAAGTACATACTCAGGGGTCCGTGGCCAGTACTATCATTCTGCAGTGCGTGGTATCGGTATGCACTCAACGCACCAGGTAGCACAGTAATGTAACCAAACACAGACTCGAGAGGCTTATCGAGGATATTCGACATCTTGTATTCGAAGTTTTGGGATGCAACGAGAGGGTTGAACAAACCGAGGCAGCCCTTGCCCTTACCCGCTTTAATCTCCCCAGCGGCTCCTGCGACGTTCGAGTCTTGGTCAAAGGCTTTCCAGAGATGATAAAGTGCAGTAGGTTCGGGTTTCGTGCCGACATCAAGCAGAATACAGATGTTGGGATTCAGAGCGCGTCCGAACGCATTGAAGAACCACCTGTGAGAATTGAGTTTCTTCTCATTTCGTTCCTTCATACAAAAGATGATCTGGCAAGGCATGATTCCCTTCTCTGCTCCCTTGAATTTAAGATCGGGATCTAAGGACACTTGAGTAGTGTATTCATACACGTGTGCATTTACCGGTTTCTGATTGACGACGTTCTTTGCAATTCCATCTTGATAAACACCCATGGCTGCAAGGGCGTTCAATGTCCGCGGATGCACCTTTTGTCTCCCATCCGCGATAATACACACAACAATTTTCTGCCAACCGTCCTTGCCCCATGTTCGTGATTTGGTTCTGGAACAGAAGTGTGAGATATTTCGCATGATACCGTGCATCGTACGTGTGAAATCGATTTCATTCTCGTTGTACATGGTCACGCAGACAAACAACTCAGTTTCGCGCATTGTGCTGCCAATGTTTTGTCGCAGTTTAAACCCCTTTACCGTAAAATCATCAGGGTCACAGGTGACAGCTGTGTATCTCATATGAGTGAATTCACGGTCATCTCGACGGGGAAGGAAGCTATGCAAGATTGTTGGGATTTTGCATTCTAAGATAAGCTCTCCATTGATAAGGCGGACTTCCTTCTTCGTCATCTGTGCCTTACGCACACCTCTGCGCTCTTGACGTCCAGTTGGCGCAGGCCCATAGTGAACATTAAAGTCGGATTCGTCATCCTCACCATCATCAAGGTTAGCTTTACTCATGGCGTCCTTTTCATCTGTAACAACTGTGGACTCAGTTGCATATGAATTGTATGATTTGATACTTGAGCGTGTGTTACTTCTTTGATGTACCGTTCTCTCACCTACCACAAAGGGGTCCTCACTATCGTCACCTCCATCAGCAATGTCAATGCTCGTTTCTCCTGCTGATGATGCTGGTGGCCCAGCAAACAACGGGGCTGGCGGCAGTGGCCGTCGGGGGCTTCCTCCATACTTCGAGCTTGGGGTTCCAGGTCTTGGGCTACAATTGATTTCTGGAGGCTCATAATTTACACTTGATACAGAAGGGGCATGTGGGCGTGACCATTCCGAACCCCGCGAGGGGGTCCAAGGCCGGGTTGGTGACACCGATCGAGCGGGAAGGTGTAGAGTGTCAGATGTGAGGATTGATGGGGTTATGTTTGGTGACTGCCCAGGACTGGACGAGGGTCGTGAGGTTGGGAGAGATGAGGTGGATGCGGATTGTTGGTGCAGAGGATGGCATCGCTGGGGTGACGGTCGGGCCATAGATATGAGGCTTCTATTAGGCTTATTGTCAGTCACATTATCCGATTTGGATTGATCCATATTAGAAGATTCTTGGGCCATTATATGTTTATCTAAACATGATAGTGTAATTGACTTGGAGAGAGTATTTGGGAGTTTGGGTAATATATGGGCCGGGGTTTTGGGTGAAGCAAGGCGCAGGGGGTCAGGAATCATCGCGGAGTCCTGTGGCTTTCTGCGGCAAATGGTTTTGGTCCTGGCTAGCTTGCTCTGGGTAGAGTTGCTTTCTTGCTTTGTAGATTCATCCTCCCAGGTGACATGTAATTGTTTTGTGCTAGTGGCTGGTCGTGATGATGGCGATGCAATTAGAAGGGTGCTCGACTCGTCCCCAGCTGAAGCCTTATGTCCTAACAGCATGGGGGCCTCATCTTGAGTCTTCTTGGAAGGCTCTTCGGCTTTGTCTGCCATCACAGAGCGTAGAGAAGCATTTCCGGGTAAAAGTATAAAAGAGGGAATAGTATAGGAGTGAGGGCCATTTCCCAGAGACACATACTGCTGACGTTGAGGCATATTTGGATGCCGTCTGAATCTTCCTGCACTCCCCAAATCGGATGGGTCCTCACCAGCGCTGCCTAAATTAGTTCCACCACCTGGTAGAAGTCTCATGGCTGAGGGGTCATTTCGTGCACTTCCAGGAGCTGAGGTAGTCTCACGGTCGGTATCATTCAGAACAGAAGGTTCACCTGGATATGCGTACAACGGGGGTTCTTCATCGTATGTTGGGGCTGCTGATCTCCCTTGCGGGGATGAAAACGGCTCCATTGCCGCTTGTTTATTCCGTGTTTATTCCGTATTTATTCCTTGCATTTAACAGCAACTGGAGCTTTGGTGTATCACTCTATATAAATATAATATCAAATACTTAGTATCAGAGGATGATAGTTTGGCTCTAAGAGTATAAAAGAGTTGAAGCGCTCGCAGACTTTTATAGTATGGCGGATCTCGGGTTTTGAAGCAGCAAACATTGGTGGAAAAGAAATGAATGGTGAATAATTCTGCTATTTTCGTTGACTCGAGAGCTGGGTGAATGTCAAAAACCAAGCGAGCGGCAGAAGTCTTTAAGACGATCACAGCGAGCTTCAGAAACTGTATAATCTATCAGTAGGTGAATTGCGACTCAGGGAATGAGAAGATTTATTCAAAAGAGGTAGATTACCAAAAGCTGCGGTTACACGTCAAAAGTCCGTCAAGTCAATTGCTCCAGTGGTAGAGGAGTGTAAACAAACGAGCGCCAAACACGACGTCGGAGGGTTGGTTAACGGTTGTAGAAGCTATACAACGGACGAAGGAATCACATATGGATGGTGATTTTCCAAAAGAATGAGCACGACTAATTACAGCACTAGAGCCCTGCAGTGTGCAGCCTGAAGCATGTAGGAGAAAGACTGTTGTTGTACTCCGTAGACCGTGGGTGGGATGTCTGGAGGTGGGTTAGTGTTGAAGAAACGGTCTGTTATCAGATCAGATATCGGATTGCAGCGTTTGTTGGTAAACGGCGCCGTTGCTACGACAACCAGACTGCCCGCTTAGTCAGACAGGAAACAGGGGCTCCTCATCGCCCCACCGCAACAGGATGTAGATGAGTTAACTTCACTAAAAGACTTGGCCCAACCTCACCATGTGAACTGACCTCTTTCTAGCCAGAACAAACCTCTCACAATACACTGTAAATCATTTATCAACCAACTGTGCCACACGCACTCACTACCTCCCATAGTAAGTGCGCCTTACTATAAAGGAAATATCATAATTGAAATATTCTAGGATTATCACTCTTCAAAATTAATTAATAATCAATATCATGTCTATCTATAATATAAAGATTGTCTATATACTTACAAGAATATATAAAATCTCCAGTTGATTGAGATTCATTAATAATATCACATTGTGATTGATTGACATTAGATTTGAGAACTTTGATTCCAATTGACTATAGAGCTTTATTTTTTTCTTTTCTTAATTCCTTCTACTTATAATATGTAATCTTGTAATTGATATTTTTAATAATGAGAACATTCTCTATCTGAATCTGCCTGTGGTTTTTTTAACAATTTAGTATTTATTCATTATATAATAAACAGATAACTCATTCTCTCAATATATATTTAATTCTGTCTGTATCAGATTTCTTTTAATAATCTTATTCAATTACTAGATTAGATCAGATATCAGAGTATTTTTCATCTTTTGTAAAATCTTATTTGCTGTCTCAATTTAATAACATAATTTTACAATTATATCTGAAAATGTCAACTGAGAAGATATAATAAAGAGTTAGATTTCAGAAATTAAGATAAAATTAAAGTATTCTTCATTATCACTGTAATAGATAAGTAGCTTCAAACTATTATTTATATTATATTATCTCAAATATTGAAGAATTTCTTTTTATTTAATTAAATATATTTTATAATTAGTAAAATTAACTCTAATGATAGTAGATTTGAAGATTTGATTACAGATACTCTCTTAATTAGCAAGAAACTATTATTTATCATATTGCTCATATTCATATTGAATGATCTTATTAACTGCTTTTATATAATAATACTTATATTACTAAAAAGATATATCATTAAGAAATTGCAATAAATGACTTATATAAGATGAAAATTTAAATATAATAATATTATAAAGTTATAATATTGAAAAAAGTCTTCAGTAAGATGAAATTCATAATTATCAAATAGTAATAATTAATAACTACTAATCTGATATATTTTAATAGTAGTATTTAAATGTTTTATACATTCAAATTCAATCACATCATTTGAGAAGCTGGTGTTATATATAGTAATGATGTAATTATTAGATAGATTAAAGTATATATATCAATCTTCTAGATAAATTTTTAATTTTATTATAATCAATAACTTCAATACTGTGTCATTTATACTGATATATTTCATCACTATTATTAACTTACAAGAATATGATAACTATATTATTATTATTATTATTATTATTATTATTATTATTATTATTATTATTTCTTATTTAAGATATATTTAGTCAGTAATTATAATATCTATTTAATTAAAACAAGAATTTTTTGATAAAAAGATTAGATATATAATTAACTTTTTTAATAGATTTTATTTATAGTATATTTTTTTATCAAATTTATTAATTAAATTAAATTCTTTCAAGATCAGTCAATCTATCAATTTGTCTACTCTTATAGACTGAATGCAGTTATCATTTCACTATGAGTGATGAGAATTAAAATCTTTATTTATAATTAATTATTTATTTACTGATAAGTTAAAAAGAGCTCTATTCACTATTCAGCTATTATTATTTTCTTGTAATAATTTTTTATTATAGATATTAACTAGCTAAATAAATTTAACTTAATTAAATTTATCTATAATATTATTAACTAGAATATCTAAATATAAAACTATATCATATATCAAATTGAATGAAAATTTTAAACTCTTTCTAAAGTACATCATTACTTTAGATTTGATTTTAATTTTTTAATATTTTTCTTTATAATATAATTGAAACTTAGATATAGCTACTTTAAATCATATATAAAAAGATTTAAAGATTTTTTGAAGTTTGATAAATATGATTTCTGTGTTATAGATAAAAGTTTAAATTATATACTAATGAATTACTTATTAAATATTAAGATAAGAAAGAAATTAAAAGAGAAATATTTAATTAATTAATTAAATATAATTTTTTTTATTTAATACTAAATTAAAAAGAATGATTATAATTGAATTTATTAAGAGAATAAAAATTATCTCTAGAGAATAAAATTTAATATCAAATAAATTTAATATTTAATTTATAAAATAGCTGAAAATATTTTCAAGAATATTTTTATTAAATTTTTTTTTATATTAAGTTTATTGTTTTTACTTTATTTTATTTAAGTTAAAAAAGAAAATAGATTAAAATTAAAACTATAAATATATCTTTTGTAAAAAGATTATTAAATACTATATTATTTTGAAATAAAACTCTATAATTATATAGATTAATTACTATTTAATAGTTAAATTAATAAAATAGTTAAATTTTAGTTTTTACTAAATAGATATCATAATTACTGATTGAGTATATTATAGATAAAGAATAATAATAATAATAATCTATTTTTTTTTAATCTATAAATTATATAATCAAATCATATATATGAATGCTCAATTGAAGAATTGAAAACTGATCTCTAGAGAAGAAGAACCTCTAGTTGAATAAATAATCTTTATGAATAAGTGAGAATAGCTACTTTGAATTATAAATACATAAGAAATAGTCAATCTATCACTTAAAAAATATAGATTCAGTACTTTTACTATTGTAGAAAAATATCAAATCAATAAATTTATACACTAATATTCTGAACTAAAAACAAAGTTCTCATATAAATACAATTATTAGTGAGCTCAGTATAAGGATTCAAAGATTCTATATAAATGATTTATTTTGATAAATCATATAATACAGAAGTATAAAATTATACTAAAGAATATTTACAACTTTAATAAGATTAACTTTTTGATGAGAATTATCTCAATAGCCAGAGTGGTCACTAGAGCTGAGAAAGATAATAAGTCATCTCTTATATAGTCAGAGAATAGTGAATGAGCAACTGTGATTGAACCAGTCAATGCTATAGACTGAACTCTATCTCTGATAATTATATTAAAGAGCAAGCATTGTTAGGCCGACTGAGCCCGACCGAGGCCCGGCGCCCGATTAGGCCTAACCCTCATCACGTGACCAGCGACCATGCGTGTCGCCCGATTACGCCTAATCCTCATCATGTGACCATGCGACCATGCAGGTTGTTATGCCCCTTTCGTCCCATCAAGCTTAGTATTCGGTTACATAGCAGTTAGCAACGCATAGAGTTTCCTTATGCAGCTCGCATTCGCACCCTAACAAGCATCATCAATTATTATGATATGAGCAACTGCCAAAGAACTGGACAATTGATATTAGTGAGAAGAGTTGAACCACAGATGAGCTTGATTTGACATGACTATGAAAGATATTCAATAGATCTACTAAGGCTTATACAATTGACAAAAAGAGACTGCTGATTCTGAATAAATATAATAGTTATGTCACAGTCAAATTTAACAAGTTCTATTTGAATTATAACATTATAGCATTATATATGTCTTCTCACTTCTCTCATCTACTGCAGCTAGTAGATGTGAGCTGCTTTTTATTATTGAAGAAAGTATATAACAAGAAGATGGAGCAAAGCATATGACTAGAAATCAATCATATTGATAAAAAGAAATTTTTAGTTAGCTACATAGCAGCTAGACAGAAGATCATAAAGGACACTATTATAAAAAATGAATTCAAAGTCATAGGTCTAGCGCCATACAATTTAGACAAGGTTTTTATGCAACTATATAATTAATTTCATACGCCTTTCTTCCCAGGGTCAGTGTATGAATCTTAGCTTTTCTGAACTTCTAAGACATTCTGCAATATGACTCAGTTGGAGCTGTAGAGCAGCATGATTAAATGTCATATTGAGATTCTTTCTAGTCCTATCAACCAAGCTCTTGATCAATTAATAAAGAAATATCAGCTGGCCATATATAGTACTGCTATATTAGCAAAGGAAAACACAAAGCTGAGAGCTGCCAACATCAAACAGAAGTGAAAGAGAGAGAAATTACATTTTTATATAGCTAAGAAAGGAATCTTAACAGCTCAAGATGCATTAGCTAGGACGGCTAGACCTCAGAAGCCTGATCAACATATGGAGGAAGGAATTGAAGATTTGAACCCAGGGACTAGAAAGTAAAGACACTTAACCTGCAGCAAGTGTAATACACCTGGACATAATATTAAGCAGTGTCAACAAATCTAAGTGTCTATCCTGTATAATTTCTATATAGAATTCCTTGTGGTTATTGCTTAATTTGAAATTTTGTCCGATAGAATGATGGGGGTGATCCGGTAGGTGATTGATTACATTAATCCATTTTTGAATGTTTCCTTACAGATTATCCATGGATAATGATGAGTGGCACCGCATACTCTTACAATGAGCCTTCTGCATCTGGCCTGGAACCCGTTGATGCAATGCAATGCCCGAAACTTATAGGGTTTCCTTCAACCACCTCCAACTACTTCTTGCAGTGTCACATTAGGGATAATTGGAACCTGATTTCTGTACCCGTTGTCCCACTGTGGGAATTTCAATCTTTCCGCAGCAGAAACCTGGGATCCTTCGGATCCCACCCATTTCAAATACGGTTATCTGTATGCTTCTCAAAGCTGTTGAGGAGAAACTGTTTATCTTTCTATTTCAGCGTCCTTGAAGGTCCAGCTTCCTCTGAACCTCTATATGGGATGTTGATATCACCGCATTAAGTCAAATCAATCAAATGACCACTCGGGAGAACTACAACTTACCACTGTGGTTACTCTTGTGATCGACCAACATTTAAAGACGTCATTGGGACCAACTCACCTAGGCTTGAGCTGGGGTTCTACACAAGAGCTCATTGCAGAAGAACGACTGTTGGAACTTCTCGAAACATGAGACTGGAAAAAGGAAAATTGTTCTATGAGCTGTTTAGGATTAATTATTGAGATATATCCTGAATCCATTCATTTAGACGCTACAAGGCTTCTAACAAATTCATTCTGAACTGATAGCTGCAGGTGATCAGATCAACAAAAGGCATTTGATACCAGAGTTGATGCAATATCCCAAATGACTAACGTAATCCACCACCCAACGCCCGTTTACACCCAACGCCCGCCATTTCGCCATCACTATGATGAAATATTTTCAATGTTATTTCAACAACACAATTAGATTTTAAGATGATATATTATAGGATGAAAATATATATAGAAAATTACATATAAAAATATATAGCTAATTCAGTAAATGTTTGTTTGACTTAATAACTCATCTGAAATGTGAAATCTTAGATTGAAGCAGATTCAGTAAGCAAGCAGTCATTAAATCAGTAGAGATTGCAATATCATCATATCCCTCTGACAGTAGATCTGTGGGCACTCTGACAGAGCTCTGAAAATGTGATTTAGTCACTTTTTGTGAAATCAAGAGTCTACTTTCCTGATTAGAAAGGTGATTTTTGAATTCTTCAATCATTTTCTTATTTAATTATGATTGTAGCTGTACAGCAGCTTGTTCTTTCTTTTTCTTTTGCTTCTGAGTCTTTTTCTCATCTCTAAGCTTCTTGTCAATCTGCTGTTGAGCAGTTCTTGCAGTTTTATTTATTTTCTTTTGCTGTTTTATAATCTGATAAGCTGTCTTCTACTTCATTCTCTGCTAGATGATATCTGTCTTCTTCTGTTTCTTAAGAATAGTATGTTGCAGCTTTGCATTCTTCTTATAAGCTTGCTCATTCTTTTTGACAATCTCTAAGATCATCAAATTCTTGCAGATGCTCTGCATCTTTGCTGATGAGAAGAACTGCATCAATGATGAATTCAAGAAATATAGTAATATCATTGCTCTGTCATGCTTATGACATCTTCTTGATTAAGAGTTTTTTAAAGCTGCTAATTCTCTATTAAAAGAATCTCTTTATCAAGAGCAAGATTTTCTCCTGCACAGATTATCTGATTGAGATCATTAGATATTTGATGCTGCTGTTGCTTGACTTGCTTCATTAATTTCCATAGATCAACAATAGAAGTAGATGTTCTTGATTGATATATTGTGTCAGAGAAGATGCAAGATCATATTTGAAGCTTTTTAAGAATGTGTTCTGAATTGAATGAATATAGACCAGTAGTAGTAAATGCAGCTTCAATATTTGAAGATATAACTGCCTTCTTCTATGCAGTGTCAAAAAGCTGCCAAAAAGACCTCTTTATAGTGTGTATAAATTCCATTCCAGTTCTTATTTGTTTATTCAGTTGTTTGGAATATGATTTACTCAATAATTCAAATATTCCAACATCTAGTAGCTGTAATCAGTGTGTAGAATGAGAAGAAAAGACAGTAAGTAGAATTCAATTCTGATCTGCATAATTGATAAATATCATATTAACATAGAATGAGTGGTCATTCAATATAAAAAATCTATATCTATAATCTGTCTTTTTTTTTGTAAGAGGTTCAAAGATCTTCTTTAATCATGTTAACTTATATTCATTATTACTTTAATTATTTTCTGCAGCAGTGAAGTAGATCTGATTCTTTTCACTATTAAAATCTTCAAGTGAAGTATCTTATATATCTCTTGATTTCTCTTGATATATGAGAGCAAATGAAAATGAAGTTCCATCTGCACAAATTGAGACAAGTAGTATTATGAATTCTAAACTGTCATTCTGACTGACATCTATCATATGACTCAATTTGAGTGAATTAATCAATACAATATGTTTGAGAGTATAAATAAATTTTAATAGAAATTCTTTGTTATCAAAGTTGTAGATATTCATAGATTCAAGATTATATTTTGTGAGTTTTGTTTACAGCTAAAAAATTAATATAAGTTAGCAAGATAAGAATTAAAAAAGCAGTATAAGAAAGAAATCTATTACAAGATTAAAATAATGCTTGAAGTATGCAGAATTATCTGCAATCTTGTGTTTTTAATCAATATTTCATAAATAGAATGACTTCATCACATTTTTGTGATGCTTGCAGAACTGAGTCATTTAATTGACTTCAATAGATGCTTTTAGAATCTCAACAACAAGATTATAAAGAATTTGAGATGTACAAAAAAAACCATGATCTGCTAATTGATTAATATGAAAAAGAAGTCATTTTTCTTGTGAATCAGTGAGAGCTTTGCAGTGGATAGAGCTTGCTTTTTTTCTTGACATTTGAATACCTCTATAATACCTTGATAATATATATCAGCTGATTCTATATTTTTTAGTGGTCTCAGTGTAATTAGGTGTTAATTGTGCATTCAAATCATTAATTACAGCTTGTATAACTGCTTCATGATGCATGTTGTGAGTGGTTAAAGATAAATGAAAAATGAAGATTTGAGTAGGCATTGGGTGTAAACGGGCGTTGAGTGGTTGATTACGTTATACTTGGTCAAATATGCTTTAATGCAGGCCAATTTTTGATAAATAATTATCTCAAGCAGAAGGGATTTCAGGAGGGTGTTTACCAACATCCCAGTGGCATTTCCAGCGGTTTACTTACCACACCCGTTTCCATCGTGATTTTAACTAGCACCAGGCAACGTGGTCGCGGATATACGAAGAAGGAACCATTTGTCATACATTGAACATAACATAATCAATAAGCAAGTCGACCACATAAGCAAGTTGATCACTTCTCACCCACTATATGATGAGAATGCATTTATGCCTTAATCATAAAGAAAAAAAGAAAGAATTATATTATCAATTATTTTCTATATGCCTAGAGCATGTATGAGCAGTATGCTTAGTAATTCCACATATACTATATTGTGATGCTATCTGTTTTTGTGATCAGAACTCAGCAGTTTCAATCACCTCTCTTTTTCATTCATTGATGCTTTATATGTGATTCAAGCCTTCTTCAACCTCTAAAGCACTTTTTTGAGCTATATATGTATAGTTTCTTTCTCACTTCTTCTTTTGTTTAGCATTTGCAGCTTTTAACTCTTCATTTTCAGTTGCTAGAATAGCAATACTGTGCATTGTCATTTGACACTTCTTGATCAGCTGACTCAGAGCTTGATTGCTTGAACTGAGTGGACTATGTGTACAGTACATGATATATTTTTTGACCTTCTTAGTCTGCTGCTTCAATTGATATACATTATGTAATATGGCAGTGGCCCAGGAGGTCTAAAAGCTATGAGAGATTTCAGAGAGAATGAGAGTATGTATTGTTATATTAAGATGTGAGAAAATCTACTCAGAGTTGTATAGAATCAATTCAGCTGCTCTGAAGTCATTTTTGATGTTGTTTTCAGTCAGAGCCTGCATCTGAGCTGCAGAATATAGGGTCAGAAACTTTCTGTTGTTAATATGATTGATCTTAAGCTGCATCTGATTCTTCATCTGTTGTCTGTATACTGTTTTCAGAGAGAAGAAGCAGTTAACATTCAATGACTAAAGAAGATGAGAGGAATGAGATGACATATAGAGAGCAATGATCTGATTCTCAGAGCAGAATTGATTAAATTCAATAGAAATATGACTTCTATACCAGTCCAAAGTCAACAGTCAGTGTGTACTCTTCATATAGAATAAGATCTTCTTATTGAACATCTCTTTCAGTCAGTATAAGTCTAGCTGATTATTTATCTAGTCATTCTCACTAACTTTAATCTCTGAACAGTCTCTCAGTTTCTTATTAATAGAAATGATGCATCTTTCTCTTAAGAATAATCATTGTACACAGAGCTCAGTCACAGATATTGACTTCAGTAATGACAGTCATTCATTCTCAATCTTCAGACTGTATAAATTTGAGATTTCTGATTCTTTCAAATTCAGTAATTACTCTGATAGTCTCAATAACTCTCATTTCAAATTCAGTCTTATTAAAGTTATAGATATCATCTTTCAGAATCTCATACTTTGCAATAATATTTTGTACAAGTCTAAATCACTTATAGGTAATCTTAGAATTTTCACATAGTGTACATTGATAATTATACTTATGGGAGAACTTGAATTTCAGCTCTTCATGATGTTTGACAAAGTTTCATATTTAGCATTCACTCACTGTAATTGTGAGGTTGAATCTCTGACTGGTAAGGAGGAGGTTAATCATTTCTCATATAACTGCAACTCAGAATGATAGATCTCACTCATTTATGATTAAAATTCATTGAATAAGAGATTTTTTCTCTGTAAGACTAAGTTTTTGATTCTTTGAGAAAGTGTTAATGCATGCTATATGATCATGTATCTGATCATCTAAGATGAAATGTAGAAAATCATATAGCTTTGATGTAGCTTATATACTTGAAATTTAATCATTTTTAAATATTTGAATGACTAAAAGAAGCCTTTTTTCTTGAGTAAAAACTTTATTTCTTTATGTGATTGGCATTTTTGATGATAAAGATGTTGTTCTGAGATGAGATGAAAAGTGATCAACTTGCTTATATGACTGACTAATCTATTGATTATGTTAAGTGGAAAAATCAGCATATCATATTCAATTTCATTATTATAAAGAGTTACGTGGCAGCGCGGTAATTATTAAACATAGAAAATATAATGTGATCTGATTAAGTGAGTTACCAGCAATTAGTTAACTAACTAGTTAGCTAACTAACTAACTAGTTAACTAATAGTTAGTTAGCATAGCTAAGTCAAATTACATGCACAAAAATACACTATACTCAAATCTATTAATAGCTAACTTCTCTAAGTGTGCGTGATATCAGAAATTTTCTAGTAAAGAATATATCTGAGAAATTGCTTATTTTATTTTTATTGAAGAGTATATTTAATTTTTATTTATACTAAGCTAGTTGATCTATATTTTGACCAGATTCTTTTTCAACCACTCTATTTAAACCTAACTCATTATCTTTACCACGTGTTTTCTCAACCATATTATTAAAATGAAGTCTAATAACAAAGCTGCTATAGCTGCTGCTATAGAGAATTTAAAAAATGATATTTTTCAATCTGAACAAGCTGCTGCTAAAGCATATAACATCTTATGAAGCATATTGAAGAGCAGAAAGAATGATTCCATTCAATAAGCAATTGCTCATCAACATTGACAAAAGTTGACTTTAAAGCAAGAGATCTTTCTAGTTCAATAAATTAAAGAGCAAGATTCATAAGAATTTACATCCTCTCATATATGTGTATGAGAAATAATGACTCAAATTTTATAAATAAGTTAATATCTCACTCAGCTGAGTAAGAATTGAATAAAAAAGTTTTTAAAATGAAATTATATAATAAGATCTATGATTGACTAAAGATTGAGTCTCAAAGAATAGAGAATACTCAGCAGAGAACACTTCAGCAGTTCTATAACTACTTTTTTGAGACACAACAGACTCATAAGATAGTCATTAAAAATATGTGAAATATGAATAAGTATGATATTGCTTTAGTAGTATATATGAACATCAGAGTGCTTGCTGAGTAAAGAAAAGGTAAAATCTATATTAAATCTCTCTCTAATCACAAGTGAGTTTCAATTATTGAAGTTATTAGCGCTGATGAGTACTATATAGACCTTCTAGTTATTTTTCAAGGTTAAAATGTATAATCTAGCTGGTTTGAGGATATGAATATATCCAATTAGACCTATACAATATCAGATAATGAATAGATATCAAATAATATATATCTCAACTGGTTATGTATGATTTTTCTACTTCAAATGTTTAAGAAAGGTCAGTATATATTATTAGTGTTGAATGATCAAAGCAGTCACATCACTATTAAATTTCTATAAAAATGTCATATAAATTTGATTCATTTAGTGTTTCTATTTGCTCATATATCTCATGTTCTTCAGCTATTGAATCTTGAAGTGTTTTTATCTATGAAAAGCTACTATAGAGTTGAGATCATTGTCTTAAGTTATCTGAATGATGCAGCTTCTGTGAAGAAAAGAAGATTTATATAAGTCTATGAACAAGCACATTCAAAGGCCTTAGAATCTTATAATATATATAGATTGTGGAAAGCAGCTGGTTTAGTGCCATTTAAATCTTTTAAAGAATTAAATTTCTCTCAGATTCAAGATCAAAGTCAATTTAATTCTAGATCAGTGACATCTACAACCTCTCTATCTTCTGAACTACAAGATTTCTTGCTTATAGCTCTTTGAGATTCTAGACATATATATAAGACTCTACAGCAGTTGAATAAAAAGAGAATTCTTACAAGAAAGCAGTGAGTTTTTCTTTGCAAAGCTAGCAAGATGATTGATGAGTTGAATGCTCTACAAGCTGTCAGTCAGTCTACAATTTTTAAACTCTCTAATCAACTAGAGACCCTATAGCAGTCAAAAATCAAAAAGAAGGTAAAAGTTGATCTAAATACTCAGTTTATCAATATAGAAAAGATTAAGAAGGCTCAAGAGAAAACTGCTGCTCTAGAGGCTAGAAAACAACTACAGAAGCCAGAAATTGAGGCTAAAAAAGCAGCAGCAGCAGCTTTAGCAGCAGGTCTGGAAGCCTGCATGTTTGAATGGCAATTAGATTGAATTTGTAGTTAAATATTTACCCAAAATAGAAAGGGTGGTTACTTTGGATAAGGTGGTCGAAAAAGGGTCTGGTCGAAATATAGACCGGCTAGCTTATATAATATAAAGTTAGCACTGAAGGGTGAACGCCTGGAATCCTTCTTTTGATAGTTAAACTTTAGTCAAGCCTTGACTGGATGGACAAACTACGTAACTTGGAAGTCATTTTCATCATCATCATCATCATCATCGTCGCCCTTGCACCAGCTCCAGTCAGTAACATACGGAATAAATCAGCAACATGTCAGGCCTATCCGCCTTCTTACGTAATCCGCACCATATATAACTTCCCCGTAGCTAGCGATCGCTTCATAATCAATCAAGCAATCTATCCTTCACACAACAAACATCCTCCTCCCCCTCAACCTGAATATCCGCCTTATCTCCATCATCCTATCCAATACTTCAACATATCTCATCCCCATCTATATTTTCTAGCCTTATTTCATTCTCGTTCTTTAACGACTTGTATACCTGCCACAACATCCAATATCATTCCCTGCAAGATTGCATCAGTGGTCTCCGAAAACAATGAAGCTCCCTGCCTTGCTCACCCTGGGTGTCGCAGCTTCGACAATGGTTTTGGCAGCGATTGCTCCAGATCAAGTACCCCTAAACGACGCGAAGAAGGATGAACTCCCTGAGAAGTTCCTGATTGAGCTCGCTCCCGGCGATACTCGATGGGTTACGGAGGACGAGAAATGGGAGCTGAAACGGGTACGTTTTTTTTCAATATCTGGTCTCTATATGGCTTCTACAACATGCACTTGACATGAAGTTGTTGCTGATCTACTGTATCTTTCCCCGCTACAATAGGAGGGCCTCAAATTCTTCGATATCACCGCCGAGGTCGAGCAGGGTTTCCTCCCCAAGGTATTCCCCACACCAGCCGTTGTTAACTTCCCAAGCGAACTTAATCGAACAGCCGAAGTCAAACAATTAGCATCGCAACTATCAAAAGAAAACATGTTCAACCATTTAACCAACTTCACCTCTTTCCACACGAGATACTACAAATCCACGGCCGGCACACAATCAGCGACCTGGTTGTTCGAGCAGGTGCAGCAGACTGTCAATAATTCTTTAGCAGTCAAGTATGGAGCGAAGGTTGAGACGTTCAACCATTCGTGGAGCCAGTTCAGCATCATCGCCAGCATCCCTGGCCGGACTAATAAAACTGTGGTAGTCGGTGCGCATCAGGACAGCATCAACATGTACCTGCCGACGATCATGGCAGCTCCCGGTGCAGATGACGACGGCAGCGGAACAGTAACTATCCTTGAAGCTCTTCGTGTCCTTCTTCAGTCAGACGCGGTTGCGCAGGGAAATGCGACAAACACGATTGAGTTCCATTGGTATTCTGCTGAGGAAGCCGGCTTGCTGGGTTCCCAGGCTGTGTTCTCCAAGTACAAGAACGAAAATAGGGATATCAAGTCCATGCTTCAGCAGGACATGACTGGGTATTCTCAGGGGACCCTTGATGCCGGTGAACAAGAGTCTGTGGGTGTGATTACGGACTACGTTCATTCTGGATTGACCGAGTTTATCATGAAGGTCGTAACAGGGGTAAGTTCATTGCTCACATTTCAGATAAGAAAACATAATTCTATTTAAGTAAATCACTAAATGATTTCCTCTTTTTTCTTTAAACAAAACAGTACTGCGACATCCCTTTCGTCCTTACAAAGTGCGGCTATGCGTGCTCCGACCACGCCTCGGCCAGTCGATACGGCTACCCATCCGCCTTCGTGATCGAGTCGAAATTCGAGCATTCGAGTCAACGAATCCACACCATGTGGGATACGGTCGAGTATCTCGACTTCGACCACATGCTGCAGCATGCTAAGATGACCCTGGGTCTAGTTTATGAGCTTGCATTCGCTGAGCTATAAACCAAAACACAAACCCTACCTAGAGTATAGATATTTACATGATTTCCTTCTCTTCAAATTACTTTTATCCATTCCCTATGATGACTGGAAGGAAGACCCTCCCAACATTCTCACAGGCACTCTGAAAGTGGATTATGGCACATGATCTACAGGGATGCATACAAACACATAATGTCATGGGCACATCGTTGACAACTACAGAAACAAAAAGCAATAATCAGACTTCTTCGCATCACCCCAACCTGAGACATGACTCAGGGTCATCCATTCCACAACAAAAGTCCAATGGCACTAAAGTGTTAGAAGTGACATGGCGCATATACGCTTGCAACCCTGGGAGTTCTCAAACATGTCCACCGCCTTAAAAAAAAAATTCTTCACATACTGTTTAAACCCTTTTATTAATAGACAAGAACAAGAGCTTCAGCGTTTCCTCCTAGAAAGACAATGTGATGCAGAGGTGACACTGAGCATGAATGAAATACCTAACAACAGGAACTCACTCTCATTTCTTTCTTTTTCTCTTTCTTTTTTTTTTCTTTTTTCTTTTTCTTTTTCTTTTCTTTTTTCTTTTTCTTTTTTCTTCTTTTTTCTTTCTTTCTTCTTCTTCTTCTTCTTCTTCTTCTTTTTTTTTTTTTTTTTTTTTTTTTTATTTTATTTTATTTTTTTGACAAATGATACAATCAATCAATAGGAGTCGAATAAATAGAATGCATGGAGTTTAATATACACTTTATCTGAATAATTCGAGCTGAGTTATCAAATTTTGAAGTATTGGCATTATTATCATGACATCTTCCTGCCATCCCTCAAATTCCCTTTCCTACCGTTTCTGCGACACTTATTGAAAAAGTAACATGGCAGCCTAACGCCAGATCATCAAAAACAAAATACTGCTATAAGAGCAGACACCAACTATGCCTATACTAACCTAGGTTGGGATAAATTATGCAACGGATCCATGCAATGATGCATTGTCCCGCCAATATGCACTCTTGTACTCCGTACTTCCCAACAACTAGAGAAAACGTCATTTTTGTCGTTATTTATGAAAGGGGGAGATGAGGGAGATTGGGAGATGAGAATCCTTTAAGGATCAACGATGACGCGAAGATGAAGATGAGGATATAAGGATAGAGATATATTACATGGTATGTATGTAACTACAGTATAAGCTTACCGTATACTTGAATGTTTATGAAGTGGAGTATAAACATCCCGTCATGTCAATCCAAAGTGCTCGTAACTGAACATACAGATACAAAAGAGCTCGCTCCCCTGGCCATAGTCACATTGGCACTGTCACCTCGACGTAAAAGGAGACAAATAAAAGACAAACCCTATAACTATATGCCAGCCTATGGGATATCCACGAGACCCCTCTCAACTCGGTTTAGCTTTTCTTAGCTTGTAAGTACCACTACATCCCGCTGCATCCGTAGGTTGTGAAAAATGCATCCCCATCACTTACATCCGAACATTCGTACTTCCGCCTCCAAGGCTCCCTGCTTCCCAAGAACCTCTTGTTTCCGGCTATGGATGCCGTCAGTAGTATCTAGGAACCAGGAACAGTGACCTAAGGTCTTAAAGGGCTAGAAACTGAAAAAATTCCGCCCGTCAATCACCATAAAATCCTGTTACCCGCTGTATCCACTCCTCAAGAGTTCATTCAAGTTTCAAGGTGCAGATGAAAAAAGGGTCCGAATGAATTTGTGTCCACAGAAAACAATAAGATGCAATAAAATGCGGGGGTGTTGCGGAACCCACCCATGCATGCTCCATGAACCATGGATGGAGGGACCATGAGGCATGTTATGCAGGCTGTTAGTCAACTATTGGCTTTAGCGGCTTTCTGTTTTTGGGTTAACTAAGGGTTCTTAATAGGTTTTCTTCACATGAGGCCCATCATCCCCACGAATTATGATAAATATGATATAGTTATATAATAACAGAGGATTTGACAGAGGATGTACAGGTACGAGAAGGGAATATAATAATCAACAAAACCCCGTACATACAGATATAAGGGAACCGCAGCTTCCCCGCAGTCAATCCATGAGGTACGTTACATAACTCACCCAAGCCATTCCCCTTCGCTCTCCTACTCCTCCTGCTCCTTCTCATCTCATTTCCAATTCAAACATCAACCCTCATCTCATCTCCTCAACTTCATCCCAATCCTCGTCTCTTCTCTCGACCCTGTTCATCTCTCCCCATCGTTCATCTCCGCACTCTTCCTTGATTGCATGATCAAGCTTCCGACTCTCTCCCAAGGTTGACTTTACCACGTAACTAGTTAACTTCCACATTGCGTCATCGGAAGGTACCTTGCCTTGCCCCTGTGTCACGAAACCAGCAACAAGGACTCTAGAATCGGTCCAGTTTGCGAATTCCAGTTCTTCGGATTTTACTGTTGATTTAAAGACTTCCTTTTATTAGGCCAGCCCTTGACCTCCTCTGATCGAGCGCCCGCCATTTTTATTTTCATTTTACATTCTTCACTCAACTCGCGACTGACTGCACGCATTGTTGAAATAAACCACAACCCCTTTATCAGCCAATTAAGCAATGGCGGACATAGTACATCACTGTATGTTAATATATCTTATACCCTTTCCAACTTCTCATTTTACGATAATTGATATATCACCCTATGAAATAACTAGACAACCCCTTTGCGAAACGGGAGACCCATACCAGGAATGCCTTAAATGCTTATCGCGTCCTGGCTCCCCTCTCCTGGCTATTAGTGGTTGTTGTCGGCATCTTCTATTCCATCCACAAGCCAGACGATGTCGCCCACAGACATACAGTCTGGGAGCAGATACAGAAGCACCCCACCCCGTTCTCGCAGAGCTCAGTTGTGACTGCAATCTTCTGGTAAGTCGCTTTTCCTAACAGTATTCCATGTTAGTATTTCCTAAGGCAGCAGGGGGGAAAATAAACCATCAGCATCTAACCTGTCTTCCAGGATCACTCTCCTAATCTCCCAACTTGGATACATCGCCAACTTGTTCTCTTCGGAACCTGTAAAAGTAACAGCTGCAGCAAACGTCGCTAGCTTCTTTGTCCTAAACAACCTTTTCGTCTTGACTTTCATTCTTCTCTGGGTCAGATCCCGCTTCTGGGGCGCAGAAATTATCGACATTGCCAACCTGATTAGCCAGAGCATTGTATATTGGAAGCATCAGGGTCTACCTTTGGACATTCACCTCCCAGCAGTCGCTGGTCCTTATGCCTGGACTCTATCCACTCTCTTTTGGAATGGCGCTGTTTCTATAGGCGGAGACAGCACGGCCAAGAGCATCATGGCTAATATTTTCATCTGGGTCCTGTTCGTCTTTGGCCAGGGACATATTGCCCACAGGGGTGATTTTGCATACGGATATGCCTTGAGCTTGTTGACTCTATGTAAGTTCCCGGGATTTGAATGATGTGTTTACCAGATTCGTATCACTAACAGAAGATAACCCCCACAGCCCTTGCCCTCAAGCAGTTCTCGCTCAAGATCATCTCGCTCCAGTGGATTTTCGCATTTGTAATCTTTGCCGTTTTCTTCGTCACGTCCCTTTCTACCTCAGTCGCCAGATACAAGAACAGAGACTTCTTCTTCCGAAGCCTCGCGGAGCCAGCGGAGACAGCTGATCGTGAACGCCAGCCACTGCTTAGCGAAGAGTAGGGGATGGGAATAGAGAAGGTTATGTTGGGGAACTTGAACTGAAGTTGGAATGGGGAAGTGAGTTCTTATTTCTTATGCAGAACGGATTTGAGGGAAGCAGCTCCCTCTTTTTCTCTCTATATTCTTACCAGAGAACAAGTGTGGTGAAGAAGCGAATATTACCAATCCTCATCATATCTTCTACGGAGAGTTTGCCGCGGATACACGAAATTGAAACAACCTTCAGAATATGACTTGGGATTTCAAAATGGCAAAACTTTTAACGGAACAAAATGAACGCAGATCATAAAAGAGACGATCGGACAAACTGATTCCGATGGATCAAGATGGAAACAGGAGAATGGTGGCAGTTTGTTACAGAAAAAGACAGAAGAAACCCAAATGAAAATGATGGTAACATAAAAAAAAAATATAAAAAAACCTTCACTCTTTTCATTGAATATGAAGTAAAACCTTTTTTTTTATGTGTGTTGTTGTCGTCCAACCACCCGTAGCAGCTATTATGAATTATACCTCTTACAAGTTCTATGTCTTTTTTATCTCATATGTTTGCTTTTTGCTTTCTTGCTTTGCTTCATGAAGTTATTTGTGTTATATTTATGATAGTAATTAAGCATTAACCAACTCCGCTACATGTTTTATCATTGAGTTGCATCTTTGATTTTAATTTTGATTTTTTTTCCTTTTTTTTTCAATTTTAGTTTTTGGCTTTGCTAGTATGACTTTATATATGATATTTTATGCTTTGGTATAATTGTTATATATATGAATGTTTATGTGTTTGTGTCTATTTGTCTTCTTCATTAATATGACTTATTACTAAATGAGTCATATCACTAAATGAGCTGCTTTTAGCAAAACTGTCTCAATTTGATAGAATCTAATTAATTCCACAACAATAAAATAAATATGAATTAGATTATTAAATAGTAATAAGAGTATTCTCTAGTTTCATACAAAATAGATAATTTTATAAAATAGATGTGTGTTTGACTGAAGAACACAATTATGATAGAAAACTCAACATGAAATAAGAAGATTGATCAAAGAAGTGTCAATTTCTGAATTAGTAGTAGAAGCAGCAATAAGCTGCTTTGAAAGATTGTAATTAATCTCATTTTCCAAACTGAATAATTAGATAAAGTTTAAAGAATTAAAATCTGCTATAAATGTTTACTTTCACTATCACATTAAAGCAGCTGTAGTTGAACTGATCAATTTTCACTTTACAGCATGAGTATGAGTCTGTTCTTACTTCTTAGCTTCAAGCTGAGTTTTTTTAAACTTTCTAGCAAGCTACTGAGCTTTACACTGCTCTGTCTTTCTAGTCTTCTCTTTCTCACAGACTTTGTAAGCTGCTATTTGAGCTGTTTATTATTCAATTTATTTTTACTGAGTCTCTTCAGCTTCATGTGCTTTTCAAAGATTATATTAAAGTTATTTTTGTATTTATTGAGCAGTTTTTTTCTTTTTTTCAAAATCTACTTTTTGAATTCTCTTGTGAGCTTATTGAATCTTGAATGATGAGAAGAATTGAGTCTGACTAGACTACTGCTTCAGATTCAATAGATTTAAGAACTTTTCATACTGTCATTACTTCTTTTCATTGTATAAAGTTTTAATTAAAGTCTTATTTTCATGCACAAGCATCTTTTTTTCAAAGATAAACTTTTTACTAGTATGTATAATTTTTTTTTTATGTTTTTAAAGAGCAGACTCTGCTGAATTCAAATTCTCTTAATATTATATCAAAAAGTATAGATAGTTATAAATATAGCAATCTCAGTTGAAGCTGAATTGACTAAAGATATAGACTGTTTTGTAAATAAGTAAAGAATATACTCAGAAGTAAAAGAGTAAATATCAATAATAATAAATAAAGATTAAATATTCTTTATTATTAAAGACTAATCTTACAGAGAATTAAAGACTAATAAAAAAAAAATTTTATTATTTAAATAAATTCAAATTCATTGCAAAGAAGATTATTAATATTATAAAAATATACTTCTGCTAGAGAACTAAAAATGTCAATATTCAAAGATTAAAGTCAGTAAGTTGAATGTGAAGACAGTACTACAAGAAAAATTCAATTTTAATTTATAAAATTAATAAATCTCATATTAATATAAGAAAAGTATTTATTTAGAATAAGAAAATATCTTCTATAATTTGCTTTAATTTTGATGTGTATATTAAAGATTCACTACAGTCAATTAAGTCTATAGTTATCATTATTTTAATATTTTTTAGAAACTGTAAAATAAGCTGTATTATTTTCATTCAGATTCTCTAGTCATGTATCCAACATATTATGAGACTCTTCTTAATAAATAAAAGTGAATGAAAGAGCTGTTTTATCTGCATATATTGCTGTGAGTAGAGAGATGAATTCATAGCTGTCATCTTGAACTGCTGTAATTTAATTTGTCTTCAGAGCTTCAACTGAAACAATCTACTTAATAGTCTGACTAATATCAATTAAAAAGCTTTTTTTATCAAAATTGTAGATATTTGATAACTTAATATTATATTTTTTAATCTTCTTATTCAACTATGTAGTTATACAGCAAAATAGTTAACAAGAGTCTATAGAGAACTTAATGCAAGAAAACAAGCAAAAGATCAAAGTACTAGCTGAAAATAATACTCAAAGTAAGTAGAATTATCTGCTATCTTATATTTTTGATCAGTGTCATGAACATGAATTCTTTAAATGTGAGTTTTATAGCACTCAGTAAAACATCTCACTCAGTGAATTTTAACAGATTTTTTGATGATTTCTGCAATAAGATTTTAAATGATTTGAGATACAGAAGCAAAGTCATGAGCTGCAAGTTTCTCTATATAAAGCAGAAGCATTTGTTCTTGCTGATTTGAGAGCTTCTTCTTATATTAGAAGACTACTTCATTCTATGTGAATTGCAAGTCATTATAATGCCAGCATAGTGTTTTCTTATTAATTAAGTGCTTTCTAGCAGTTGCAGTGTAATTTTTAACTTTTTGAGCTTTTAAATCCTTAATTGCAAGTTGAATAGCTTCTTTATTTGACATCTTGAAGTAGGGGAAGTTGAAGAATTAAATTGCAGTGTGTCACAAAAATGCAGCTCATTTAGTGGTAAGTTATATTATTCTTTATCATCATACAATTGCTTGGTGAATTTCTTGTGTTTGAGGAGCTTATTGTTGCAGTGTTTACCCATTTAGTTAGCTAGCAGATAGGTTATGCACTTGCTGGGAATGATAAGGAACAGAAATTAAAGACTGTTAAGTTTATATTTTGAAAGAATTGCATGTATGCACTTTCTTTGAGCAATATAACTGCCAGAGCTGGCAGTGAAGGAACTGTAGTTTTGACTGCTAGATTGTCAGGGATCGCTTTGGGATTACTTTCTCCATATAGTGATCTTCACCTGGGCGCTTAGCTACAGATCCAGAAGTTATATATGTATATGGCCTGCCTATGCATTAGTTACATTAACCAACCAGTTGACATAATTGATCCTCCCATCTTAAACCATCTATCTAACTAGAAATATCTACTATAAAATAAACCCTAACCACCAACCAAAAATGCCACCCACACCCACACCCGCATCTCACTTCCACACTCTTATCTACCCTGGCACCCCCTCCTCGCCGCCACAAACAAAATCTTCACCCGCCTCCCACCTCCCACAAGATGACCGCACCATCGTCAGCGCCGGCCTCTCCAGTGACGGCCGCATCTTCACAGGAGTAAATACACACCACTTTATGAGGGGGCCATGATAGTTATGCTCGGCAACGCTGCGACTGATGGGGTGATTCCTGTTGTTACAGCGAAGATTAAAGATGCAGATTGGAGGTGCACCAGCAGAGGCACCGCGGCTAAAGCATGAAGTTGCGGTGGTAGATAAAGGAAGGGCAGTGCTGGGCCCGAGTGGGAGATGTAGGCAGGTTTGGATAGATTGTTGGCCTGGCATTATGGTTGTCTTGCAGAGGGCACGGATTGAAGGAGGGGAGGGAAGATGTTGGGGATTAAGAGAGTTGATACATGTGTATTTGGTTGAGGGCAGCAAATGAGAGGAGAGGGTAGGGTTTGGTTTCACCTAGTTAATGTGATTGACCACCTAACAATTTCTACCACCCAACAAATTTCATAAATTCTACTTCAATTCTTCAACTTTAAATCTCAACATCATGATCAACAAAGTTGCAATTCAGCTTGCAGTTGAAGATTTAAGATTGCAAGAATTTCCAAATTATAAGCAAACTACTTTAAATATAAAATCAGTCTGACTACATTGACATAGCAGCATAAAGATAAGCAGATTTGTAAATCTGATATGATATTAAAATATGATAAAAAGTTAATCAACTCATAAGAAGAAACACTTATTCAGCATATTAATCATTTAGCAGATCATAGCCTTGCTTTTACATCTTAAATAGTGCAAAATTTGATGATTGAATTCAGTAAAGAATCTATTAAAAAGTACTAAATGAATTGATTTTATCTATATTATAAAAATAAGTTAAAAAGTATCTATTTATATACAATTGATTAAAAGCAGCAGATCATAGACAATTTTAATTATTTTAAAAACTATTTCAAGTAGATTAATTAAGTATTTATTGTTTTTTTCTGTTAGATTTAGAGACTACTAATGAAGTAAATCTATTTTTAATTAATTCATTCTATCATAAAATATAATCTTAAAAATCATTTTAGAAAGAGCTATAATAGTAGAAAAAAAACAACTCTTTTAAGCTATTTGATAGAGAAAAATTCAGATAGATTCTATTCTTTTTATCTAGTAAGATTATAATAGTTCATGAGTATAAAACTGAGCTAAAAAGTAAAAATCTATAAAAAATATATATAAATAAGAACTTTAACTACAATAAGTTATTCAGTAAAATTAAAAAACTATTAAGAATTCTAAGTGCAAATTAGTATGTGAAGCTGCTAAATCTAAAATATAGAAGACTGCTGAGAAGATACTGAAGTTGTCACTCAAATGTTAATGTAAAGTAAATATAGTTAAATTCAAATTCACAAAATTTATATAGACTAACTTATTAGAAAATTTATCAAATTTAGTATCAGAATAACTACTCTGTACTTCTTTATCTCTATTTCTTATAAAAAGCAAAATACTATTTTAGTTATAATATTAAGTTAAATATTTATTTATTTTCTTAAATTTTATACTAATTTATATATAATTTATAATATATTTTTTAATATTCAATAGCTAGTAATAATTTAATTAATAATTATTTCAAAATTTACAATTTAATAAAGCTGTAAAGTAGTAGATAGTAAAATTATTAAATAATAAAAATCATTAAATGATCAATTATATTATATTTTATAAGAAACAAACTTTACAATTAAAACTCTAAATATCTATAGATGTATTTCATCTATATATCTAACTACTTTATGAACAACTTTATTGATATGAAGAAATATTTGAATAAGTTTATAGATATAGTATATAAATT
>NW_011371383.1:0-102314 GCF_000150735.1 Paracoccidioides brasiliensis
TATAAAAAAATACTTAGTAAAATTAAAAAAAAATTAAAATTAATTAAATTTTTATATAAGATATAATATATTTTTTTAATAATAAATTAATAAAATCTTTCAAAAATTAATCTTTTTTATAATTTATTTTATACTATTTAGATTAAATATTATAAGTTAATAATAAAAGTTTAATAATTATATATTTTTTAAAGAAAAGAATATTATTATCAATTATATTTTTATTTTTATTTAAATTAATAAAATTATAATATTGATTAATTTAAGTAAGAGATTTTAAATAAAAGTATTTTTAAAATATAATTTTAAAATTAACTAAATTTTATAGAAGATATTATTATTAAAATAATATTAAAAAATTATTTATATAATTAAAAAGTTAATATTTAAAAAAGAATTTTTAATAAAAATATATATTTATATTAATATTTAACTTTATTATAAAATAAGATTTAGATTTTTAAAATTGTTAAATTTTTTAAATTTTATTATTATATTTATTTATTATTATTTATAATTTAAATTTTTAATAAATTATTTATTTCTTTAATTTTTATATATAATAAATATAAAAGTAATTTTTTAAACTATAATATTTCAATTAAATAATTTTTTTAAAATATTAATAAAAAATTAATATTTTAATATATTTAATTATAAAGTATTTAAATTATTTATATTAAATATAAATATTTTATATAATTAGTCAATTTTATTTTTAAAATGTATTAAAAATTTTTAAATAATTAATAATAAAATAAAATATTAATATCTTAAAATAAATATAATTATTATAAATAATAAAATAAATTAAATAAATAAAATAATTTATAATCTAATTTAATATATAAAATTAATAAATATATAATAAAATATATTTATTAATAAAATTTTATAAAAATATCTTTATTTAGTTAAATAATATTAAGTTTGATTTAATAAGAAACTAAAATTAATAATATTAAATTTAATTTAATTTTTTATTTTTTATATCTATTTAAAATAAAAAATTATTTAATTAATATTATAATTTAATTATATATAGTTTATTATTATATTAATTTTTAAAAAAATTTGTATTATTATTTATAAAAATATTAATATCAATAAAAATTTCTATTGAAATATATAATTATTTTAAAAATATAAAAAAATTTTATTTTTATTTTTTAGAATAAATTCTTTCTAACTTTATATAATTAAATAATATAATATAATAATTATACTATTAAATATAGCTTCAGTACTTTTTTATAAAAGTAAAAAATTGTAATAATGTAAAACAAACTCTGTTTAAATCATCTAACTTCATAAGTTCAATGAATAAACAAATTTCATTTACTAAATAATGTAGACTTCAGTCATCAAATAGACAGATTTTGTTCTAGCATTGATATAGCAATCATTTTATAATTATTTTATAGAAAATATATAGCAATAAAATAATAATTATATTAGTAAAAGAGACAAAATATTAAAAATAAAATTAAAATACTAAGAATAAAATATTAAGAAAAAAAGTAAGACATTAAATGATATATAAACTGAGTATTACTCAGATTCATCTTTTAGAAATTATGTTAGTATTTCATTGATGTATTTTATTCTAGTTTAATATAACTTATCATTAAATGAGTCTTATCATTAAATAAGCTACTTTTAGCAAAACTGCCTCAATTTATTAAAATCTAATTAATTTCATAATAACAAAATAAATATTAATTAGATTATTAAATAATAATAAGATTATTCTCTAGTTTCATATAAAATAGATGATTTAATAAAATAGATATGTGCTTGACTGAAGAATACAGTTATGATGAGAGATTTAACATGAAGTAAGAAGATTGATCAAAAAAGTGTCAATTTCTGAATTAGTAATAGAAGCAGCAGTAAGCTGCTTTGAGAAATTGAGATTGATCTCATTTTCTAGACTGGAAGATCAGATAGAGTTTAAAGAATTAGAATTTACTGTATGTGTCTGCTTCTGCTGTTGCTTTGAAGCAGCTGTAGTTGAACTAACTGATTTTCACTTTGCAGTGTGAGTATGAGGTTGTTCTTGCTTCTCTGCTTCAAGCTGAGTCTTTTTAGCCTCTTTAGCAAGCTGTTGAGCTTTATGCTGCTCTGTCTTTCTAGTCTTCTCTTTTTCACAGACTTTGTAAGCTGCTGTCTGAGCTGCTTGTCATTCAATTCATTTTTACTGAGCCTCTTCAGCTTCATGTGCTTTTCAGAGATCACATTGAAGTTGCTCTTGGGCTTGTTGAGCAGCTTTTTCCTCTTTTTCACAATCTGCTTCCTGAATCCTCTCATGAGCTAAGTGTTAGGCTCAGCGCCTGACCGAGCCCGACCGAGGCCCGGTGCCCGGTTAGACTCGACGCCCGATTAGGCCTAATTCACATCACGTGACCACGCGACCATGCAGGTGGTTATAATCCAGGCAGGCCCCAGCACCCCCTTTTATCCCATCAAGCTTAGTATATCATTATATAGCAGTTAGCAACGCAGAGAGTTTCCTTCTTATGCAGCTCACATTCGCTCCCTAACAGTGAGAAGAATTGAGCCTGGCCAGGCTGCTGCTTCAGATTCAATAGATCTAAGGACTTTTCACACTATCATCACTTCTTTTCATTGCATAAAGCTTTAATTAGAGTCTTATTCTCATGTACAAGCACCTTCTTTTCAAAGACAAGCTTCTCACTAGCATGTATGATCTTTTCCATGTCTTTAGAGAGCAGGCTTTGCTGATTTTGAATTCTTTTTATATCACATTGAAGAGTACAGATAGTGGTAGATATAGTAATCTTAATTGAAGCTGGATTAATTGAAGATATAGACTGTTTTGTAAATCAATGAAGAACACATTCAGAAGTAAAAGAATGAATATCAGTGACAGCAAATGCAGATTAAATATTCTTAATCATGAAAGACTGATTCTATGTAGAATTGAAGATTGATAAAAAAAATTTTTTTGTCATTCAAATGAATTCAAATTTGTTGCAAAGAAGATTATTGACTTTGTGAGAGTATGCTTCTGCTAGAGAACTAAAAATGTCAATATTTAAAAATTGCAGTCAGTAAGCTGAATGTGAAGACAGTACTACAAGAAGAATTTAATTTTAATCTGTAAAATCAATAAATCTTATACTAACATGAGAAGAGTTGATGCGTACAAGTAATCAAATAGATAGAATAAATTATATCTAATTCTCTTCTAATAAGATGAGCAGACACTCTGCTATATATACATACTATAATCACTCTATATGATAAAAGCAATTGTATAGAATAGGAAATATAGAAAATATTAAGATCTCTGAGTGAATTAGAATGAGATGAATAGAGAGTAAATACTAATATAGAAAGAGGTAGAAGAATAGAGATAAAATGCCAGAGTGAAACACCACAAGTAATAATAGAAGCAGAATGCCACAGTTCCTCTGTTCAAAAGAAGAGGTTCAGACACTCACATAAAGCAATGTCAAAATAAAGAGATGGGTAGAACTGGGGGAGGTAATCTGCTTTATTCATTTGATCTATGCAGTTTTTTTGTCATGAAGGCCTTGACAAGCTCAGGATAGTCCTGCAAGAGGTCACTCAAGAATTCTCAGGTGAGATCATTGAATTTTTTTCATTTGACCTGGAGATAGATTTTCTCATTGTCAATTCACTTTCTTATAATCTGTTCAACTTCAAATTGCAGCTGATCATCAACTATTACTGATTCAGATGGTGGGTGATGAGTGTCTGCTTCTGTTAGATTTATCTTTTTCAGGTGGATCATGGAGATTACAGAGTGTATCCATCAACCAGACAGTAGCTTCAGTTAGAGAACAACATCAGACACTTTCTCAAGAACATAGAATAGATCTATATGTAGAGGTGATAATTTTGATAATCTCTTCAAAATATAATCTTTCTGGGCTTTCTGGGCAAGGTTAAAAAATGCTCAGTCCTCTGTGTGAAGGTCAGACAGCTGGTAAGTGTGATTAAAAACTTTTACTATTCTCATCTGAATAAGTGTGTATTGCTTAAGAACTTTTTTTTACAGAGTCTCACACTCTGTTACAAACTCTGTTACTGTATTGTCTTCCTCCTCATCAGCAATCAGCACTCACTGTGATTTGACCTCTGTCATAAGCTGGAATGATAAGACTGAGATAGAATAAGTCATAACTGAGTTAAGAGTCTATTCTATTTGCAGAAGCAGGATATTCTAACTCATTTCATATTTACTCATTAGAAGTATTTGCAGCATGATCTCAACAGTTAGATTGCTATACTCCCTTTGATCATTTAACTGTGAATTGTAGATGATTATTATTTAGCTCTTAATACTTATCAATCTGAGTAGGCTTTTCCAGAAGTGAGAGATGAACTTCAGATCTCAGTCAGATATTATTGCCAGCAGTGGCTGTCAATGGTATATCATCTTGCTATAGAAGCTTTCCATTCATCAAGATATGTTTCACTTCTCCTTTCTGATGATCAAAATAATTGTCTTGAAGAACTTATCAGTTGAGTCAAAATAATATCATAGCTATCACTGATAGATAAGTCAGTAATAAAGTTGATAGAAAGCATCTTAAATGATTTTTTAAATGATAGAATCAAATGTGCTCTCTCTCAACAGATATGATTTAATGGTTTGATTACTTGGCAGTTGAGACACTGTGATATGTGATCTAGAATTCTTCTTCAGATATAGAGTAGAAAAAATAACTGATGAATAATCTTCTTTATTTTATACAGATCTGAATGATCTACTATGTCATGATAAATCTGAATAATGTCTCATGTGAGTGATTTGAGAATGCAGAGATAAGTAGTATTGAAATATAGAAGCTCATCTTGAACTGTGAACATATGATATTAATTCTTCTGACTCATCTTGCAGAAAATTTTCTTAACATTGAATTCTGAGAAAGCTTGATATGTATAAGCAATTGAATAGATAGAATAAATCATGTTTGATTCTCTTCTAATAAGATGAGCAGATGCCCTGCTATATATACATACTATAATTACTCTATATGATAGAAGTGATTACATAGAATAGAAAATATAGAAAAAATTGAGATCTCTGAGTAAATTAAAAAAAGATGAAAGAATAGATGCAGGATATCACAGATAATAATAGAGATAGAATATCACAATCTCTCTGTTCAAAAAAAAAAAGATTAAGACACTTTTTCTCTATTTATTTTGATGTGTTATTTCAGATTTTCTTTTGGCAATTATCATAATTAAGTTTATAATTCTTTCTTTCTATCTCTTTTTTCTTTTCTTTTTATTCTTTATGCAATTGTGCTGACAGAATATAAAAGATCTATTCTTAGTCTGATATTTTACTCTCTCATACTTGAGAAGTTGCTATTATTGATCTTCTCAGACATATTTAGTAGCCAGGTCATTATTATATATATTTCTGTAAAAATCATCTAGATGTTCTGTCAAGATGAGGGAAGTGATTATCACTAGACCACTCTTCAATTCCTTTCACAAAAGATGCTTGTCAAATGAAAATTGCAATTTTTGCATTTATTTTTAAATCTTCTCTTCTGAAAGCTGGAACTTACTCTGTAGTTTGTCAACTATTACTGCAAGTGATATTGTTATCTCATTCCAGCATTTAGACAATAGCTCATTGTATCACTTTAGAGTTCTCTTCTTAAAACATAGAAGAATCACTCTGAGAACTACTGTATTTTCTTTCAGAGTTACTATGAACTTTAATCTCAATGTAAAAGTAATTATATTTATTTTATCTAAGTTGTAAAGTATGAGATCTGCTGCTTGAAGCCTCATTGACTGCTTCTGATCATATAAAAAGATAGCAATTCTATTTTGAGTTCTTGTCATTGAGAATGTGAATTGATCATATCTCTCAGCAGTGAGTTAATTATTTCATCTTATTCTATTGTCTTTTACATTATATGTGTAATGCTCTGTGCTGGTAGTTCTATCATGCTCTAGATTAACTCTAACATGTAAAATTGACTTTTGAAGAAGATTTAATGCTCTCAACACTTTTTGACTGACTTCTCTCAGACTAAGTCTTGTGATGAATGAGTGAATAATGCTGATGCACTCTGAGTGAATCTTATGAGTAATTAGTTACTTCTTCTGCTCATTGAGAAGAGACTTACAGATACAGAGCTGAGATTTCAGATTTATCATTCAGTTTTCTCATTTTTTTAATCACATGTCAAAATTTGTCAGTCTGTTCTCTTGCTTTCTCAATCATACATTGAGCTCTTTAAGCTTTTTTATAATATTCAGTATTACTTTTTCATTGTGATGATCATCTTTTGCAACTGAGTGATTAAAATCTACAAAGACAGAAGTGATAGACTTCTGATCTCTGACATACTTGATAACTTCTATTCTAAACATCTGAATTCACTGATGAAAGATGATTATTCATTTTGCTACTAGAGTTTCTTACATTGTTGCACTCATCTCATTATATCATCTTATAGAGACAGAGAATAGCACTTTCTTCATTTTAAAACAGTTATAGAAAATGATTAACAATCATAATTCTATATATTAACTGTTTTTATTTCTTCATACTTCTGTGATTGCTATTATGTACTTTTCTGTAAATGTCTGTGTGTATTGATGAGAACTGCTATGATGAATATTCTCATCAGCGTCTTGCTTTTTGTCAGCTAACTCAGCATTCTTTGATCTTGTTGAGAATTCAAAAGTCATTAGAATGATAAAAGTATTCAAATAACAAAAGTATTTGAATGATGAGAGTATTTATCTTTGACATTTTATAAGGTAGTTAAGATAATTATTTGAAGGCAATTGAGATCTGACTCAGAGGATGATATCATGATTAATACTTTTTTAGAGTGATTGAACTAGTGATTACAAATTAAAGTGACTAGTGATTATGATTTAAAGTGACTAATTTAGCAGATCTTGAATTTTGATTAATTTAGTAAATTTTGAACCTTGATTGATATAGCAGATCTTGAATCTTTTAGAGAGACATGAACATGCTACCAATTTGATGTATATAAGTAATTGAATAGATAGAATAAATCATATCTGATTCTCTTCTAATAAGATGAGTAGATGCTCTGCTATATATACATACTATAATCACTCTATATGATAAAAGTGATCACATAGAATAGAAAATATAGAAAAGATTGAGATCTCTGAGTAAATTAGAAAGAGGCAGAAGAATAGAAGCAGAACATCATAAATAATAATAGAGGTGAAACACCATATATATTTCACTACTTGACAAAATCACATAGTGATAGGTGTGGCTTCTAGATTAGTGAATGAGAGCATTGTTACTTCTGAGTTGATTATAGCTTGCAGCAACTCAATAAATATGGCTGATCTTTTATCAATTCTTAATCTCAGCTTCATCATTCAAAGTATATCCAGGGCAGTCTGGCATGAGACACAGAAAGTGGAATTCCTTCATCTGGATTAACTATAGCTAGTTGAGTGGTGTGGATTGTGAATTGCAGTCTGGTCTAGCTGGCCTTCTCTACTCTCTCTGGTGGACATCTTTGTTCTTTCATCTAGACAACCCCCTGGGTGGCTCTTGCTCACATATGATACTAATTAAAAAATATCATCATTTGATCTTGCATGGTGATTTTCACACTAGCAGGTACTAAAATATCATTTATTAAAATGACATTACAATCTAGATGCTTTACTAAGTAAAGTTCACTCTTTATGAAAAAGAAAGAACTCTTTTGATTCTGTATAATGATATCTGAATTAATATATATATTGAAGGCATATGATTCTGCATCAACATCTCTGATTTTGATACTGTGATTATCTGACATAGAGATAGACAGATGCTGTGAGAAAAATAGCTTCACTATTTCTACATTGATGAGAAAGATTTCAGCACTGATGTTCATACATATGAACAACTCTTCTCACTGAGTGATTATCTGAATAGATAAAAATATATATGACAGATAATGTAGACTATTAATAATCTTCTGATCATTTTTTAAAATGCTATTAACTAATATATATATCTCTGTATTAGAAATAAGATGTTCTGAGAGAGAAGCTGTTGTAGCTTCTGCTGATGAGATAGACTTCTTGATGCTCATCTTCTCATTTAGTTTTTCATCTTGTTATCAGACTTCAAAAAGTCACTCTTCAGGTCTAATAACAGATCTGTGTTGTCAAATTTCATTTGATTTGTAACATGATTATCAGTCTTCTTGAAGCATCTGTTAGCATAGTGTGAGCCTTTGCAAGTAAAACACCCTGCTGCTGGAGTGAATGCAGGCTTGATGAGTGTGAGCTTAAGCAGAGTCATTAGATCAGTTCTGCTGACTTTCATTTTCAGCTAACATAGCTGTTATAGTCAGATAATTGACTTGACTTGCTGATTAAATGCTTGATTATAATCTGATCAGAAATTACTGCTGTTTGTAAAAGAGTGATCTTGCAAATGATGTAGACAGTAAGCAGTAGCTCACTTATCTTATCAAATGAGAATCATAATTTCTTAGCTCAGTTTCAGATCTCTTCTTCTAAAAGCTGAAACTTACTTTGTAGCTCATTAGCTATTATTGTAAGTGAAACTGCCATCTCATTCCAGCATTCAGATGATAGCTCATTGTGTTATTTCAAAGCCCTTCTTTTAAGATATAGAGAAATCACTTTGAGAACTGTTGTCTCTTCTTTTAGAGTTATTATGAACTCTAATCATGATGTAAAAGTAGTCATGTCTACTTCATCTGAATTGTAATGCATAAGATTCACTGCTTGAAGCCTTACTAGCTGCTTTTTGCTATATAATAAAGTATTGATTTCATCTCAAATACTTGTTATTGAGGATGCAGATTGATTATATCTCTTAACAGTGAATCAGTTATTCTGTCTTATTCTATTATTCTTTATATTGTATATGTAACACTCTGTGCTGGTAGTTCTATTATACTCTAGATTGACTCTGATATGCAAAATCAACTTTCATAAATGACTTATTACTCTCAACACTTCTTGACTGACTTCTCTCAGACCTGGTCTTGCAACAGATGAGTAAATGACACTAATACACTCTGAATAGATCTCATGAATGATTAGTTCTTTCTCTCACTTATTGAAAAGAGATTTATAAATACAAAGCTAAAATTTCAGATTTATCATTCAATTCTCTCACTTCTTTAACTGCATGTTGAGATTTATCAGTTTGTCTTTCTACTCACTCAACTATATATTGAGCTCTTTGAGCTTCTCTATGATGTTCAGTATTACTTTCTCATTGTGATAATCATCTTTTACAACTGAGTGATTGAAATCTACAAAGACAGAAGTGATAGACTCTTAATTTCTGATATGCTTGATGACTTCTGTTCTGAACATTTGAATTCATCAGTGAAAAATAATCACTTATTCTACTACTGAAGTTTTCTGCATTGTTGCACTCATCTTGTTGTATCATCTAACAGAGACAATGAATAGCATTCTCTTCATCTTAAGATGATTATATGAGATAATCAAAGATTATAATTCTGTATATTGACTGCTTTTATTTCTTCACACTTCTGTGATTACTATCATATACTTTTCTGTAGATGTTTGTATGCATTAATGAGAACTACTGTGGTGAATATTCTCATCAGTGTCTTACTTCTTACTGACTAACTCAGTGCTCTCTGATTTTGTTGAGAATTTAGAAGTCATTGGAATGACACAAGCATTTTAATGATGAAAATGTTTATCTTTGATATTTTATAAGATGATTAAGGCAGTTATTTGAAAGCAATCAAGATCTGACTCAAAGGATAATATCACAGCTAATGCTTTTTTTTAGAGTGATTGAACTGGCAATTATGAATCAAACTGACTAGTGATTATGATTCAGAGTGACTGATTTAGCATATCTTGAATCAATTTGATGTTATAAGGGGTTGAACCCCTAGATTCGCTCTGGCTGGCTGACTTAGCCTAGCCATCGTTTGCACGTGCGCACGTGATCATGCTACGCGAGCTTGCTTAAGCTCGAGTTCTCATCTCATTCTTTTCTTCCCTTTCTCAAGCAATTCGTCCTTGTTATATAGGAGGACTAGCCTCTAGTTCTTAGAGCTTAACCCTTTACATTACGAATTGCTTCACTCCTTTCATTGATAGGCCACTGGGAGCCTTAATCCTGTATCACAAAGCTTAGCAAATGTGCTGACATATGATAGGCTATTGGGAGTCTTAAATCCTGCATCACAAAGTTCAGTGATAGCACTGGTATATGAATAGACTGGGTTAGCAATTGTGCTAACAAATGAATGAGCAACATTGAAAACATCTAGCCAAATGAGATAAAGCAGCAGACTTGTACAACAAATACACAAATGAATCAATGTGAAGCAATGAGCAGGGACACCCTCAGCAGCTTTGAACAACAATGAATGGCCTTTCTTCAACAGCAGGAACAGGTCCAGCATGAGAACAGGGATTCAATAGCAGCTCAGCAAGCTGAAATAGCTAATCTATGACAAGCTTTGAACACTCTGACATCAACCCTCTCTCAATTGAACTTGCAACCACCCATTGCAGTCAGAAGATTAAAGATCAAGCTACTGGACTGTGAGAAGTATGATGGTTCTAATCTGAAGCACTATCCTCAGTGGGAGCTAAAGCTTCAATCAAAGCTTAAGATCAATGGGAAAGCTTTAGACAATAATGAGAAATGTGCTTGGTATGTGTACTCAAGACTGGAAGAAATGGCAGCAGCTTGAGTTTACTTCTGAGTTGAGAATAATAAGAACAAGATCAACTTCACAGTAGAGAGCTTACTGAAGCAGACACACATGCTCTTTAGTGATCTCACATGACAGGAAAAGGCTATGCAAAAGCTCAACAATCTATGACAGAGTAGAAGAGCTCTCTTCAACTTTCTGCCTGAATTTAATCAGCTACTGCTGGAAGCTGGTGGTCACAGATGAGATGATTGTGTTAAAAAGAGGTATTTGAAATCTGCCCTAAGCATGGAGCTGAGGGAAGGCATGATGGGTGTAAGGGAATCATCTCTCTACAAGAATTACTGCAAGAAGCTTAGATTAGTTGACCATCAACTCTCTGAGCTTAAGACTCTAAGGCAGTGGTCTAAACATTGTGAGGGCAGATCTTCTTCAGATCATACAATGTCTAATCCACACTCTCTACTTTGTCATGCTGTTCTCAATCAACAAAATCAGTCTCAAGCTTTCACTGATGATCTGATGAATCTCTCTCCTGGTGCTGTGACCTCAAGTGCTCATCACACCAAATTGATAAATCAGACAGAGGTTAATTGAAGAAGAGAGCAAGGTCTGTGCCTGAGATGCAGAGCTGGAGGTCATATGATTAAGAGCTGTCTGTTCAAACCTCTCAGATGCTCTGCCACCCCCACAATAGCTAAGGTGATCCCTGAGCTGGTACTGGACAATGATGATGTGGATACAAGTGAGGATTCAGAAAAAAGAGTAGCTTCAATCAAAAGACACTGGAAGGAGCAAAATAAGAAGCTTACAAAGAAGCAATGAAGAGGATTTAAATCTAAGATGATATTCAAATCCTTCACTGTTGATGCTCTAGTAGATAATGCCTTTTCAACTAGAGCAATGATAGACAGTGGATGTAATGTCTATGGTCTTATTTCTCAATTCTATGTTAACAAGCATAAGCTTCTGTGCATTGAAATTCTCTCTGTTAAAATGACTGGCTTTGAAGACTCCATGAGACTCTTCATGAGCATAGTGACTGGCATTCAAATTGATATAGATGATCATGTAACTGAACAGATCTTTCTCTACATGGTGATTGAGTTACATGATCATGATATGTATCTAGATGACCCCTGGCTGGCCCAGCAAAAGGTGACTGTGATCCCTCATTGAAGAATTGTAAGATTTGAAGAGAGTGGCATAGAGGTAGAGCCTAGTTCAAATGCAAAAGCTGATGTGATTCCCATCTCTGCTGTAAGCTTCTCTAGGCTTGTGAGCACTCAAGAGAAGTGAAACATCAAGATCTTCACTGTCAGCTTGGCTGACATTCAAAAGACTCTAGAAGTGAAATCAAAGATTGACTCTAGAGAAAAGCTGCCTGAACATTATCATGAGTTTTTGGACATATTTGATAAGGAAGCCACTGACACTCTACCCCCACTTTGTGGCCCAGGTAGAGATCATGGAATTGAACTGATTAAAAAGGCTGATGGTAGTGTGGAACAACCTCCTTGAGGCCCACTATATAATATGTCTCAAGAGAAACTACTGGCTTTGTGAAAGACTCTTACAGATTATCTAGATAAGGGTTTTATTAGAATGAGCAACTCCTCTGCAGCCGCCTCTGTACTATTTGTGAAGAAGTCTGAAGATGGGCTAAGATTCTGTGTGAACTATCAAGCTCTTAACAAAATCATCTGAAAGGATTGATATCCTCTACCATTAATCAGTGAGACTCTACAGTGAATTGGACAGGTTAAATAATTCACTAAGCTGGACATTATTGCAGCTTTTCACAAGATTTGAATCACAGAAGGTGATGAGTGGATGACAGTCTTTAGAACCAGATACAGGCTATTTGAGTGGCTGGTTACACTCTTTGGTTTGGCCAATGCTCTGAGCACATTTCAAAAATATATCAACTGGGCATTATGTGAATATCTGGACGACTTCTGCTCAGTCTATTTAGATGACATCTTGATATTTTCCTCAAGAAGCTTACAGGAGCATTGCAAGCATGTACAAAAGATGCTTATGCATCTATGAGAAGCAGGCCTGCAGGCAGATATCAGAAAGAGTGAGTTTGAGATGAACAGCACAAAATATCTTGAATTCATCATTGAAGTGAGCAAGAGTATATGAATGGATTCTGAGAAGATTAAAGCTGTTTTGAAATGGGCAACACCTACTACTCTTAAAGATGTACAAGGATTTTTAGACTTTGCCAATTTCTATAGATGATTTATCAGGGATTTCTCAAAGATCATGACCTCACTGATGATTCTTACATGCAAGAATATTTCTTTTTTGTGGATGAGCAAGGCTGAGGAAGCTTTTAAGCATCTAAAATCAATGTTTATCTCCACTTCAATCCTGCTTCAATTCAACTCTGACTGTGAGACTATATTGGAAATGAACTTCTCAGATTACATCTCAGAAGAAGTGCTGCTACAATATGATGAGCAGAGTATTCTACACCCATGTGCCTTCTTCTCTCACAAGCATTCACCTGCGGAATGCAACTATGAGATTCATGATAAGAAGTTATTAGTGATAATTGAGTGTTTAAAGAAATGGAACACTGAGCTACAAAGTGTAAAGAAATTCAAGATCCTCACAGATCATAAGAATCTAGAATACTTCATGACTACACACAGACTAAATGAAAGACAGCTATGTTGAATGGATATTCTCTATCAATTCAACTTCAGAATTGATTACCAGTCAGAGAAGTTGAATGCTGGACTGGACACTCTATCATGAAGAGAGCAGAACATGCCACAGAGTGGTGATGATGAGAGGATCAAGCAGAGGCAAGCTCAACTACTTAAGTTTAATGTACTGGCATCTGGAATGGAATCAATAGTGGCTGCTGCCAGTGTGAAATCTGAGATGTCTCTTCAAGCTCAGTGGAATGAGATCTGCAAAAATGACAAGATTCTGCAGCATCTGAAGCAAACTCTTTGTGAGGAAAGATTCAGATTTTCTTCTGAACTCAGCATTAAGACCTCTGTCTCTGAGTGCTCTTTAAATGAGAATGAGGAGCTTCTCTTTCAAGATTGTAAATGAGTGCCAAACTTTGAACCTCTTCAAATCAGATTAGTGCATGAGGCTCATGACTCATCTCTTACTGGTCATTCTGAGTGAGAGCAAACAGCAAAAGTTCTAAGACATGAGTTCTACTGGCCAGGCTATGCTGTTGATGTGAGAAGAATGATCAGAAACTGCCATCTTTGCAGATCAAACACTGCATGAAGAGATCAACATCAGAAACTGCTTAAGCCTCTCTTCATTTCTGAATGCATGTGGCAGAAGCTTTCCATGGACTTTATCATGGACTTACTGAGCTCTAAAGAATACATGAACATCATGATTATAATGAACAGACTGATCAAGAGAGTTATATTAAAAGCAGTTAAGAAAACTGATGTGGAGACAGTGGCTAGAGTGTTCCTTCACAACATCATTTCTTGACATGGCATCTCTAAGATGATAGTGTCAGATCAAGGATCAGCTTTTACAAGCATGTTTTGAACTCAGATGTGTGAGAAATTAGGCATTAAGAGATGACTCTCCACAGTCTATCACCCAGAGACTGATGACAGAGTGAATGAACCAGACTCTGGAAATCTACCTACACAAGTATGTTAGCTTTCAACAGAATAACTGGTGTGAATGGCTTCCTCTAGCAGAGCTGGCCATTAATAATAGAGATGCTGCCTCAACAGATGTGAGTCTGTTCTTTTTAACACATCTTTTCCATGTCTTCTTCATTGATATAGTCAATGCACCCCCTGTTGAAACACCATGTAATCCCATTGAGTTTGCAGATGATTACATGAGGAAGGCTTATGAAGTGTTGAAGTGGGCTTAAGTAAAAATGATGGATGCTCAGCAATCTCAAGAGAAATACATGAATAGATGAAGAGACCCAGCTTCAAGCTTTCAACCTGGAGATAAGGTCTGGTTGAGCTTAGAGAACATGGGAACTAATCATCTGTGCAAGAAGCTGGACATGAAATACAATCAATATACTGTGCTAGAAAAGATAGAATCTCATGCTTATCAACTGAACATTCCACCCAGCATTCACAATGTCTTTAATGTAAAGCTTCTACATGCTGCAGTGACAGATCCCCTGCCTAGTCAGAGGCAAACTGACTGGCAGCCACCCACTATAGAGACTCTGGAAGGACCTGAGTTTGAGATTGAGGAAATTTGTGATGAACAAACCTACCAGAGGAAAAAGCAATACCTCATTAAATGGGTAGGTTGGGCTGAGCCTATGTGGAATGACATGAGTCTCCTACAAGAAGTGAAGGCCTTGAACACTTGGGAGGCCTCTCAGCAGACAAAATTAGGTGTAAAGAGGACTTTAAATAGTCATAAAGGCCTGCAACAAAGAGGGAGAAGAGGGGTAGTATAAGAGGTTGAACCCCTAGATTCACTCTGGCTGGCTGACTCAGCCTAGCCATCATTTGCATGTGTGCACATGATCATGCTATGTGAGCTTGCTTAAGCTCGAGTTCTCATCTCATTCTTTTCTTCCCTTTCTCAAGCAATTCGTCCTTGTTATATAGGAGGACTAGCCTCTAGTTCTTAGAGCTTAACCCTTTACAGATGTGTATCTTAAATATTGATTGATTCAGTGAATCTTGAATCTTTTAGAGAGATATGAACATGCTATTAATTTGATATATACAAGCAATTGAATAGATAAAATAAATCATATCTGATTCTCTTCTAATAAGATAAGTAGACATTCTGCTATATATACACACTATAATCACTTTATATGATAGGAGTGACTGCATAGAATAGAAAATATAGAAAAGATTAAGACCTCTGAGTGAATTAGAGAGAGGTGAATAGAGAGTGAATATTAATATAAAAAGAGATAGAAGAATAGAAGTGGAACATTAGAGCAAAATATCACAAATAATAATAGAGATAAAACGCTACAAGAGTACTTATTTAGAATAAGAAGATATCTTTCATAGTCTGCTTTAATCTTGATATGCTCATTAAAGATTTACTTCAGTTAATTAAGCTCATAGTCATCATTACTTTCATTTTTCTTAGAAATTATAAAATAAGCTATATTATTCTCATTCAGATTCTCTAGTTATGTATTTAACATATCATAAAATATTTTTTGATAAATAAAAACAGATAGAAGAGCTGTTCTTTCTTCATATATTGCTGCAAGTAGAGAGATAAATTCACAGCTGTTATTTTGAACTACAGTAATTCATTTTGTCTTCAAAGCTTCAACTGAAACAATTCATCAAATAGTCTAATCAATGTCAATTAAAAAGATCTTTTCATCAAAATTGTAGATATTTGATGACTTAATATTGTATTTTTTGATCTTCTCATTCCACTATATAGTCATGTAGCAAAATAGTTAGCAAGAGTCTATAGAAAACTTAATGAAAAAAATAAATAAAAAAATTATTATACTAGCTAAAAATAATGCTCAAAATGAGTAGAATTATCTACTATCTTACATTTTTGATCAATATCATAGACATGAATTATTTGAATTTGAGTTTTATAGTTCTTAGTAAAGTATCTTACTCAGTGAATTTCAACAGATTCTTTGATGATTTCTGCAATAAGATTTCAAATAATTTGAGATATAGAAGCAAAGCTGTGAGCTGTAAGCTTCTCTATATAAAGTAGAAGTATTTATTTTTACTGATTTGAGAGCTTCTTCTTATGTCAGAAGACTGCTTCATTCTGCATGAGTTGCAAGTCATTATAACATCAGCACATCATTTTCTTATTAATTGAGTGCTTCCTAGCAGTTGCATGTTTCAGTTAGATTCTGGATAGCTAGCTTTGAATACGCGGAGACATCTCGCCTGTTGGTGCGTGGGGGGTTGGGCATGACCGCCCGGTAACCGCACCATCCTCCCACAATGGATGACCAACCATACCACATATAATGTGTAATTCATTAGATATAATGGTGATAAAATTTAAAGATTACTTGAATATAAGATGGGGAAGTGGCCAACTCAGTGATCGCTTACATTATGTCATCCACTCCTTAACTTAGATATCATTAGTTATGTTAATGTGGTAACTAGTATCTTTCAATAAATAGATTACTTATCTAGATCTTGACATACGTCTTATCACAACGATGGAGTATATTTTAGATTCAACATCTGAAGTGAACCCATATAAAACTATATACTGTTATAGTAGTTATCAAGGAAGAGAGGGAAAATAGCCTGGGATCAAGAAACTATATACATATATACGAAAAATGATAGACAAGACAGATTAGAGATGCAATGAAAGCCTTTATATAACAAATTGCGTTTAGAATATAGATACAAACCAATAGACATAGGACCAGGGAATAGGAAAGCTTGTGCTATTCAACCTCATCATCATTCTCCAACCGCTCTTTTACAACTTCGAGCCAGTCGAGACAAGCTCGGCTCCAGCGCCCGCAATAGCCAGCTTTCCAGTCTCCACAACAGTGGTCTGGAACACAACGGCGCCATTCTCCTTCCACATCTCGGTCTTCAGCGTCTGGCCAGGGAGCACGACACCGGCAAACCGAACCTTAAGGCTCTTGAAGGGACCATAGGTCTTGAAGACATGCTTACCAGAGATGCCCAGGGAGCAGAGGCCGTGGAGAATGGGAGTCTTGAAACCACCAATTTTGCTAAATTCGGGGTCGATATGGAGTGGATTGTAGTCCCCATTCAGACGGTAGAGGACAGCCTGGTCCTCTGAGGTCTTCTCCTCGACGACGGTGTCCGGCTTGCGCTGAAGTGGCTTGTAGGCAGCAGTGGCAGCCTTAGGACGGCGGGCGGTGGGCTTGGGGGAGCCGCCAAAGCCACCGCTTCCGCGGATGAAAATCGTCGATTCATTGTAGAAGAGATCGTCGCCCGTCTTTGCGTCCTTGGTGGTATAACCTACGACGACGATGGCTGCGTTGCCCTTGTCGATCACGTCAATGAGCTTGGGAATGGAGACGGTCTTGGCAGCTGTGGGGATGGGGTATTTGCGGATCTCTAGATACTGCTCTCCGTGTAGGAGCATCATGGGAGAGAAGTTGGCGACAAGGTCGTCGAGGTTCCAGGGGGTGATGGTGTTGAACCAAGGGATGACACCGAAGGTAGGGAGAGCTTGGAAGTTCGAGTCGTTCTCGTAGACGAAGGGAAGGTCTGTGCGTTTGGCACCAAGGGAGACATTATAAAGGATGACATCCCGGGAGACATAGTCCAAGGGGGTACCTTCAGCCTTCATGTTCTTGGCAGTTTCAATGGCAGCCAAGATTTTCTTGTCGCCCGTGGATCCTCCCTCCTTACCACCGCTGACATTGCTCATGTTGGCCATGATGCTCTTCATGCCGGCTTGGCCGTCTTCGGGATGATCGGAACGTGCGTCGAATGTGACAATCTTCTTCCATTCGGACTTGACGGCTTCGGGTGTAAGTTTAGTATCAACGGGAAATCCATGTCCACCGCTGCGCTGCCATCTGGTCTTGGTGAACCATCCGCTCCCACATTCGTACAAGCCCTTGGTGGGCTCTGGTACCTTGTCAGAGCATAGAAGGACAACTAGCGGAGCGACATATTCGGGCTTAAAGGCCTGAACAAGTTCCTCCGGCATGACGGTCCGGGTCAACTGGGTACCGGCATTGGGAGCAATGGTGTTGACAAAGATGTTGTACTTGGCTCCCTCAAGGGCCAAGGCACGAGAGAATCCTAGTATGCCGAGTTTCTGTTATTGTTAGCGACAACATAATCCATCTGGTTGAAGAGCAGGAAACTTACAGCAGCAGCATAGTTGGCCTGTCCAAAGTTTCCGTAGATACCGCTAGTGCTGGTGGTGTTGACAATACGGCCGTACTTTTGTTTCAAGAAATAGGGCCAAGCAGCTTTGGTAACACTGTATGTACCCCTGAGGTGGACGTTCATGACTGTGTTCCATAGGTTGTCATCCATGTTGGTGAAAGCCTTGTCACGGAGGATACCAGCATTGTTAATCAGGATATCAATGCGTCCAAACGCATCAATCGCAGGTTTAACAACTGCCTCACCATCTTCAACAGATGCCTTGGAGCCAACGGCCCTGCCGCCGGCTTTTCTGATCTCCTGAACAACAGATTCTGGGTCAACAAGGTCGTTGACAACGACGGCAGCCCCAAGCTTAGAGAAGAGCAAAGCATAAGCTCTGCCCAAGCCAGCTCCAGCGCCAGTGATAAGCGCAACCTTACCGGTGAAATCCAAGCTCTGGGCAGCGGGAGCGCTTGGAACATTCTGCGCTTGTTCCAACAGCTCGAGGAAGTTCGCGGGGCCAGTAGGATAGCTTGGCTCTGAGAAATCCTTGACGTCGTTCCATTTAGCTAGGATGGCTTGTGGTGTGAGGGAAGCATCAGTTTTCAATAGAGCACCCTTGGCACGCTCCCACCGCAGCTTGGCCATGTGACCAGCACCAACTTCAAAGATACCGCCAGATTCGGAGGTATTGGAGGAGTGGGCAAGAACAGCTACTAAAGGCACAATCCAGTCGGGCTTCAGGTGCTCCAATACATCTGGGGGCATGACTGTCTCTGTCATACGGCTGGCAGCTACTGATCGTTTAACACATGTGTTCCAGAAAACAGGAGAATATTAGGGCCCACGTACCAATAGGCGCGATGACGTTGGCCAGGATGTTATATTTCGCCCCCTCCTTGGCCAGAGTTTCAGTAAAGCCAACCATAGAAAGTTTTGCAGCTATATATACGACAGTTAGAATATATTTTCCCCTCAGAGAAAAACTAGATGGTATCCCCTGGTAAGGTTACAAACCGGAATAATTAGTTTGTCCAAAGTTTCCAAAGAGACCAGCAGACGAAGAAGTGTTAATAACTCGTCCGAACTTCTGCTTCCGGAAATATGGCCAAGCAGCTCTTGTGCACTATATCAGACTCGGGAGTTATATCTTGATCTCCAAGTTATCCAAATACAATTCATGGTAGATAGTGTGTGAAATCGTACCTTGTAAGAACCAAAGACGTGTACCTTGTTGATCAAGTCCCAGTCGAGATCTTTCATATTCTTAAAGCTGATGTCCCGTAGGATACCGGCGTTGTTAATCAGGATATCGATGCGGCCAAAGGCATTGATGGCAGTCTCAATGATTCTCTCGCCAAACTCAACGCTGTCGTAGTTGGCCACGGCTTTTCCGCCAGCGGCTTTGATCTCATCCACAACGACATCGGCAGCCTGCAATCACATCTTTTTAGACAATCTCCAAGAAAGACAAACTGAACTCCTCGAGAAGACATACCTTAGACGAAGCCCCGACACCGGTGTGAGAACCACCCAAGTCATTGACGACGACGTTGGCACCCCGTTGGCCGAAGAACAGAGCGTATGCTTTACCCAGACCACCGCCAGCACCAGTGATGACGACGGTCTGGTTATCAAAGCGAAGTTCAGACATATTGAATAGCAGGGCCAGAAGCCTATAATGTGAGGAGAAAAGGAATGGTCCACAACAGAGAGATCGGGGAAAGAAAGACGAAGGGTCAGAGTAAAATGAGGAGATTAGCTGCTAGTTATAAATAGGGTGTGGAAAGGAAAACAGTTCTCATGAGCCAACGGGGCGGGGTTATAGAACTCAGTGAGCTGGCTATTAAACAAAAGGGAGGAGATAAAGAAGACGAGAGAGAGGTGGATGTCGGATGTTCAATGTCGGGATGGTGAAGGTGGAATAAATCTCGGATTCTTGTACTGCTGAACGCAAGCAGTTCTCCAGGCTCGGCTTGCTTGGACCTCGGCTCACAGAACCGCGGAAGGTAAATTATTAGTCCGGTATCGAGGTAGTAGTATCATTACCATACATTCCAATGAGAGAGAGGTTCCTCGGAAGGAAGTATTGAATAACAGTACCATACGGAGTTTGTGGCCATTTGTGTAAATTACAGTTTGGAAGTAGATGACTAATGAAAGCCATGGCAGGTGCAGTTCTGCAGCGGGGGCGGGGGTCTTCAATGAATGTTGCATGTGAACCTTGCCCCGCGGAAAGCCTTTCAACAGCTTTTGCAATATGTGAAGAAGCGTCAACCCAACCATGGAACCTTGGGTGTTGTACAGGGGCAAGTCTCCGGTAACCAAAGCTCGGTTTTTGTATGGCCGGGCAGCGCACTCTGGGCCTTACGAGGGAACGCAATATCCCAGTGTACGGGAGTTGTCTCGGAAGCTGCATCCGGAGTACTTCTGCTTACTTGGTTGACATTCAAAAATAAACTCCTTCACACCTACGAAAAATATAGCTCCGGCCCACAAACTATTTCATTTTCCATGCATCCAGGATTTGTTTTTCAAAAAGTCGTTTAGATTTTGGTGTCGATGATATCACGTGCCATTGATGCCAAGGCGAAATCCAAATCTAGAAGTTTAATTTGAATCGCTGACTAGCCTGTTCAAGGGATATTAGTCGAAACCTTAAAGTTAGATTTTTACTTGGCATCATGTGACTTTCTCTATCGCAACCAGATTACCGTTGAGCGGCATGTTCATTCTACAGAATCTCCAGGATGCAAGCAAGACTTAATAAGACTTGCTTGCTTTCGATTTACAATATGGCCGGAATAATTGACGACAAGTCTCAATACTGCCTTCCATTTCTTTTGGAGCAATTGAAATTACACGGACAAAGACATGCACATGATTCCAATCCTCCGCCCTTCTTCGTCGGACTTAATGGCGTCCAAGGTGTGGGGAAGACAGTTTTGGTAAGGTAGTGTTCTTCTCTCCCCCATTCAATGCAGATAACCTTGGTGGGATGGGGTTTGGGGGAAATTAGTTCGCGTCAAAAAAGAAATGAGAACATAAAAGACTTGAATATCCCAAGTCCAACTCTACCATAGACAAACATCACCGTTCGCGATTTCCCGATGCTCTACTAGCCGCTAATACGGGCGTGCCGACCCCATTTGATCGGCCAGAGCCATATAAATATATAGGTCGCCATACTGCGCTCCACCCTCTCTTCTCCACCATATAATCTCCCCACGATAGCCTTCTCCCTTGATGACATCTATCTCAACCATACAGATCAACTACGCCTGGCTGCCTCGCATCCTTCAAACCCCCTCCTCCAACACCGTGGCCAGCCCTCCACGCACGACATCCCTCTTGGCAAGTGGATTTTCAGTTCCCTCCGCCGAGGATTACCCACCAAAATACCTGCATATGATAAGTCGGCTTTTAATGGACAGGGTGATCGAATTCCGGAAAGCAGGTGGGAGATCGTCAACGATGTTTCTGCTGGCCAAAGGCCGGTTAAGGTGGTGATATTCGAGGGTTGGTGTGTTGGGTTTCGAGCTCGTCCGGAGGAAGAAATTCGCAAGGTGTGGGAGTATGCTGTGCAACAGTGTAAACAGGATTTAGTGGGGTACAGGGGTCGACTGGGATATGTTAGGTTTGAAGATGTAAAGGTGATCAATGATGCGTTGAGGGGCTATGATGCTTTTACTGAGTTGAGCTTTCTTTCTTTCTCTCACTTCCCTTCTCTCACCATTTGCAAGCTGCGTGATGCGGCAAGTTTGTGATTTGTAATGCTAACTGTATAACCGGGATACTAGTCAGCTAGATGCTTTTATACACATGTACGTACAGCAACCGCCAGCATATGATCCCAAGTCCATCAACGGATAGCAAACAGCTAACCCAGATCTAACCAGTGATGCTGAGGATACCCATTTCGTATATGACTGGCGCCAGGAGCAAGAGCAAAACCTGATTGCGGTGAAGGGGTCGGGAATGACAGTTGAGCAAGTTAATAAGTTTGTTGATGGATGTATGTTCACCGTCGACATTTTAATTCCCTTCATCTTCCAACGTAGATACCCCATCCAAACCAGCAGATGTTGAGGCAGACGTGTATCTAACATCCGCTGTCATGTTTCCTTACACAGACTATCCCTCGTACGAACTTTTCACGAAAACCCTTCGCAAAGGGGTATTCGCACCCAGACAAGAGTCCGGCCAGCCTGAGTCGTCTGATGATTCGTGGAGAGGTAGACAGTTACGGCTGATTGTAAATCGACAGAGAAGAGTCTTTGAAGTTCTTAGAATATAGAAGGATAAGACATCGATTGGGATCAATCGTAATAGGTCGGCTTCTAAGTAGACATAACTAAAGGATACTGGGGCCAGAGGGGAAGCAAGTGAATATCAGCCTGAAATTTTCACCCTCATCGTAGACACAGAAGATTTCTCCGTCGAATGACCCAGCCGAAAAACAAGAAGAAGAAGAAATAGAAAAAATTACGGGAGAGCGAGAAGAAATAGAAAGATAATACTTGAGGGGGGGAAAAAGAGATCCAAAGTTGAGCTCCAACCCTGATTCGAACAAGGGACATTGCGATCTGCAATCGCACGCTCTAACCGCTGAGCTATTGGAGCCGTTTCCAGCGAATACCGTTAACCGAAACTTAAAATATGTAATAAATACTAAATAAATTGTGGATTCCGACTAATTTTGGTAATCGGAGAATTAGAAAAAATAACTCACTAATCATGCTACTGTGCAACCCACACCTTGTGTGGGTGCACCACACCAAAATGATAAAAACACTGAAATGATAAAAATCTTTGAATCACATTCTCATTATTGCACTCTATATCAACAACCAGTAGCTAATCTATAATAAAAAGATTATCTACATCATTCTCAGTATGTGTGTCATTTTTAAATTGATTTAATTTCTCTTCTATCAGTGATGTGAGTGAGTTATTATCAATTTTTATAAGATTAACTTCAAGTTTTCATCACTTTTTATTCTGCTCTTTTTCAGCTTCATTATTTTTACACTGCTTGTTTTTCTATTGGCATCTTTAATAGTGAGAACTTCCTCTACTTGAATCTGATGATGAGTTGTTTTAGCTTTATGATGTTTACTGGCATTGAGAAAATTTTTTAATTCATTGATCTGTTGCTCATTAAGTTCTGCATTAATTAGACTTGCTTTGAATATTTTGTTCAAACAATATGTCAAGATGAGTGATTTCAAATCAAGAGTATCTCTAATACTTTGTATAGCATTTTTCATAATATTAATATGATGTTTCAGCTTTTGAATTGTCTTTAATGAGAACAGCTAAGAAAAAGATATTAATATGTGATTTGAATCATTCTCATCTTCATAAATCTGCAGTGGAGAAGATGATGAGATTCACTGCTTAAAAGTGTCAAGAACTCAGTCAAAATTCCATGAATATATGCCATGTTGAGCTTATTCTGCAGCTATTGTATCAGATTTAAAGATCTGCTTTCATATAGCTGAGAGGTCTTGTAGAAACTACTGTTTTTCATATTTAATAAAACCATGATATGTGGCATAGTTGATTGCTTTTGAATGATAACATCTATATTGCTGAAATGATAGATTATTCAGAGATTGTAGCAAATGAGTGACATGTAATGAAAATTTATATAAAATTATCTTATGAAGATTTATGTATTGTATGAACTTCTCAGTGATATGAGATTTATGATTATTTATTAAAAGTAATTAATAACTTTTTTTCTATCTTTTTTTTATAGCAGTATTAAAATATTTAAATCATTCAAATTCAATCTCATCATTTGTAAATTTAGTATTTGATATAGCAATTCTATAATTACTGAGTAAATATATCTGTGTATATCAATTTTTCAAATTTGTTTTGAAGATCAAGATTATCAATGATGAAATGATATAGTTATTTATGAATATACATTCAATGACTGTAATCAAATCTCTTAAAAAAAATAAAAAAAAAATAATGAAATTAGCTTCTTTAAAAGTAGTTATAATTCATTTTTCACATCCTTGTTCTTCTTGAAATTTAATCTTATTGAAGTTGTATGTGTCACAGACATGAAATTGATACTGCTCAAATAGAATTCAAAGATGTTCAAATCATGTATTGATATATTCAATATCTTCAATTGCCAGTCTCTTTGAATCTATTGACTTTTGTTTCACTCTCTTATACTCAGATAGATGTTCAATAAATATATAAATTTACATCTTGCTGATTTTTGAAGAAGAGGTAGTAGAATCTATGTGCTGACATTTAAGTATTGAATTTGCAAAATCTTTAATATGTTCAGCTGTAAAAGAATAATTCTTTTCATTAAACAGTTTGATTCATCATTTAATTACATTTTTCTAACTCTTATTTAATCTTTTGTTAACTGGAATCTTAGCAGTATTCAAATTTCTTCCATTGATATGCACTTGAAGACCTTGATAAGAAATCTCAAATTCTCATGACAAAGACAGTATTTTGAAATTTGAGTTTTTTTGATAATAAGTGATAGCTTTTTGAATACAGTCTTTGATATTTTTATCCTTATTTGACATTGTGGTGAGTTATTAATTGATGAAGATTATAAAAATGATGAAATTGCAAGATTTTTATCATTTTGATGTTTTTATTGTTTTGGTGTGGTGCACCCACATGAGGTGTGGGTTGCGCAGCAGCATGATTAGGAAGTAGCTTTGATATTCAATAAATAAACAAATACTCTATACTCCGCACTTTTGTTCTTCTATCCTTGATTCCCACCTCAACAACCTACCTCATTTGAGTAAATAACTTGCAAAATTCTATATTCAAAGCCTTTTTCAACATCTGCTTTAACCTCTACAAATGCAATTATGCCACACCATTCTATTGAACTGCAAGTTCAAGCTCTCACTCTAGTGAGCATTGGCTATACTGCTCTTGAAACTGGACTTCAGCTTCAAATCCGTTTTCATACAGTTTGTCACGGCTTCGATCTAGGCGCAGGTAAACAGGTGTTTGATTGCCAACTAGGTAAGCTATTTCGACGAAATACTAAGATGGTTCCTAAAACACGGGTCCGGGGAAGGCTCTGTTTATATAACTCTTCCCTTAGCGCATTATCATTAACACATTACTCCTTTCCTTAGCGCGGTTGCTAGGTCGTTGTGGGCAGTTTCTGTGGGGTAATTGTGGGGTGGTTGCTATGCCGTTGCTAGGCAGTTGCAATTACCCTTTTCAGCCCAGCAGCCTTACGTTGTCGAGTGGTCTGGATGGAGCCTGTTCTACGCCATCACACAGTTGAAAAGATTCAACAGTGAGTCACTGAGTGAAAATATGATTCAAAAGTTGGTCTGTGAATTGAGAAACATTATATCAAGAATTTCCTCTGTTCAGATCATTCAAAAGCGATTTCAGCTCTTAAGAAACCTTATATAATAGAGATAGTCATCAAAGATTGAAATGAACAAGAGAAATTGACTGAGATTCTGATATATGATTTGAGTATTTCTCACAATACTGTTTTGAGAATTCTGCATAAAAATAGCTTTGCAATTGTTAAATCTACTTGAAAGTTTAGTTTAACTAAAGCTGTAAAACAAAAAAAAGTTAAATTTACACTTAATCACAAGAATTGAACTCTGAAGAATTGAAAGAATATTATTTGAATAAATAAAATATTTGTAGTACTTGATCACTAATATAAGTGTTTATAAATATAAAAAACTTATAAGGCTAAAAATTTAATTTATATATAGTAGAGATTTAAGTATATTAAAGAATTTATATTTTAAAGATTTTATTAATATAATAAATTTTTTTTTAATATATTTAAATAGAAGAGATTGTAGTTGAGAAAAAGTAAACTTAAAAAAATTTATATAAGAGAAATAAATATAAAGAATCTGATTATAGAAAGAATTAAAAACTTGATATATAGATAAAAAAAATAAAACTTCATTAAAGTAAAATCTCAGATAGAAAGTATATTTAGAGATTTACTAAAAAGATAATAAACATATTTACAAAAATAATAATAGAGTAAATTAATATAAATATAAAAAATTTTAAGTAGATTTTTTTAAATTTAACAGTAAAAGTTCCTTCTGCTTAAAAATCTAATAAAAATCTTTTAAAATCTAGAAAATTGATTTGAAGTAATTGATTTATCTGAATTTATCTGTATTTAGTATTATAAATATATAATAGAAGATAATTTCATTAAATTAGATATCTTTATTATAGATTTAATTGATTAAAAAATTAAAATATATAGATAAAAAGAGCTTTCAGAAGAGTTTTACAATTTTTAAAAAATTATTTTATTGAAATACATATTTTTTAAGATTATTTGTAAGTTAAAATATTTTATAAAATTTTATCTTCTTTGTATATTATATCTTCTTTGTATATTACTAAAGATTCAAAAATGTATTAAGAACTTTATCAAATAGAAAGAGTAAAAGATAAATAAAATGATCTGTATATCAAATGAAGCAAGCAGTCACTGATTTCAACAAGATAACTTCTGAGTTAACTGTGTTTAAGAACAAACAGGTCTTAAAATCTGACAGAATGGTAAGTTTGATGTATTGCGGAGTTTGCATACTACAAAAGCAATTATATATATATGATGGAAAACAGATCATATGATGGAAATGTCTGACATATTTTGCCTAGAACCTTATCAATTTTAAAATATAACTGGCATCTGAGAGTAGAGAAATCAATATTTAACTTATACATTGAAATTCACAAGTGCATAAGAAGTTCCAGTATTGAAATTACAAGGGATTATCCCAGTCAGTAATGATCAATAAGCAGGTGTTTTTGATCCATGATTCATGATGAGACTTAGCAACTTTATTTATTCACTGCGAGATTGAGATCTGATGAGATACACATAAATTACATCAGATTGTTTAAGATATTTTAGTGCTAAATGCATACAGAGTATTAGAGAATGATATTAGATTTCATCACTTTATGAACAAAGTAGAGAAATGGGTCATCAGAAATGAAAATTATAATACAGAGTAAGTAAAGAAAGTTATTATTCATTAGTCTTTAGCATAACAATAATTTTCTTTTTTTAATTAACTATGACAAAGTTTGCTGAATTATGCGATAGAGCTAAACCATCTGAACTGTGATGATAATCTAAAACTTCTTTATCAATTGCAAAAATGCAAGGCTTACAACTATGAATGAATCAACATTGATACACAATGATTGAGGCATAGGACATGCACAGTTCATTACATTACATTACTATAAACAAACAATAGAGAACTGCTTAATCTGAGGCAAAGAGTGGGTATGGCTAAAGAACTTAAGACAGTTGAGAAAGGAAACGCGCAAATAAAAAAGCCAAAAAAAATTAAAATAAATAAAATACCATAGAGAGAGCCAGTAAGGAGGGAGCTTACCAACCTAGGGTCAAAGTAAATAAAAAGAATAGTCACATCTATGTTGATCAAAACAATCCCATAATGTTTTGTGCATGTGATTAAGTATTAAGAAAATTTCTTTTGTCTTTTTTCTTGGAATAAGAGCTAGGAGTGAAGCAGAAGAGGGAAAAAGCCAGTCTCTTCCAAGTAAAACACACAACAGACCACTGATGGAGAAACAGGGAGAAACGCAATAACATGAGTAATCGCAGTTAATATCTGATGCCAAAGTAGACTCTCCGTGTCTCACCCATCACTTCTCATTCGACCACTCCAGAATACAATTCAAACAAAACTTCGTCAGTCTTCTCGCTTCACTCTTCTACCCCTCACGGTACCTCCATCTGCCAAATCCAACGGCCCAATTGCCTCTTCAGACCTGGTTGAAACACGAGAAGGGCTTTGGTAAACAACGGCACGGCGGTCCCCACTCCTAATCGGCGAGGCCATGCCAGCACCAGCACTACCGCTACGGCTAGCAGGGCCCTTCCCATACGGCGGTGTATCATTCAACTCAATCAAATCGCCCATCCCGCTAATACCCAAATGGCTACCCTGATGCTGCAACTCCGTAACACCCGCCTTAGCGCTGCGCGCCATCTTGCGCACCCAGCTTTCAATGGCACCTCCCACATTCTCCAGGCCCGTGGACGAGTTGGAGATGACGGTTGAAGTAGATTCAATGGAGGGGCGCGCATAGTTGCTAACAGAGGACGATGAGGGGAATTGAAGCGGTGGCGGTGGGGGCACGGCTAGGGTTGGTAGGTGCGTGTTTATGAATTGGTTGAGTTTATCTTCGGCGGGGCCGGGGGCTTTTGCATTACGGCCTAGTGTTCCTACGCCACCAGGGCCGGTGAGGGTGAAGCTGCTGCGTTGCCCGTGGATGCGTGGGGCTGAGAGGCGTTTTGAGCTGGATACGGAGTGGTCGCGGGTGCTGGAGTTTGATGTGCAAAGGAATGGGGGTCTTCCCGTACTTGTATCGAGTGATTGATCTTGAGAGGGAGAACGGGAATTATCTTCTAAGTCGGAATAAGGCTGGTCTAGAGATTTTCGCCTTACTCGTGGAAGGAAAAACCCTAAAGCTTTCCGGGGTACGCGGCCGACTTCAATAGCATCTGGAAATCCGTCGACCTGCACCCAGCATTCGTGTTTCCATTGCAGTGCCTGCTTCGATGACTTGCCTGATATCGACGATACTGCTGATGCGGCACAAATACCTCGTAAATAAGACTCTCCGTATCCAAATGTAGGGAAAGGCGTGGAGCCTGGATCCAATGAACTATAATCCATAAATGGGTCATTCGTATTATCAAGATTCTCCAAGAGATTAACATTCTCTTCCTTCTCAGGAAGTCGACGGCCTTTGAGCGTGCAGGCTTTAGCTGGAAGAAGAACAGTCTTCCTAGCTTGTATAGTATCACTAGGCCAGAATCCATTGGCTTTCCTCATAACAGTTGGCTGACAGCCATACCTGATGGAGACTCCAGTGATGCTGTCGTTCTTCTGGACATGGTGCACATATACCAAAGTATCTGCGTCCTCCAGTTCTGGAGGTGGGGCGGAAGCGCCCCGGAGTGCATCCCCAGAATCCCTTCGTTTGTAATTTCCCCAACTATCCGGCGTGGCATCCCCATTAGCTTGGAGAAGGGATTGTCTTTTCAGCGCCTGTATCATCGACTGCCGTTCTTCCTTCGACCCTGATCCTAACTGTTTATTAAGGAAATTTGTCGGGCCCCATGACGAAGGGCCACTTTTCGAATTTGGAACAAAATCCGGTTTCGACGGCTTCCGCCCATGTTGGTATCTGCCTGATGTCGACGTGGACGGTTTCACCTTCCCCAAGACATCCCCATTCCCCAACACGATCGACGCCAGCCCCTGCAGTGATGACCACGACGATTCCCAAAACTCTGCTGCAAACTGGCCTGTCGATTTATTCAGTCGTGTGTCTGTCCATCCATTTCCCAACTTCGTACTACTTGACGGCTGGACCCTATTCGACGAGCTTGATTGTGTACTGGATGGACCTCTGCTTGCGGATGGAGATGGGGTGCTAGCCTGAGATCGGGAGGCAGTGGGCGTTAAAAACGAATTAGAGGAGACATTATCAGCTCTTAGCCCAGTAGCTGTGCTTGGATGGTCTGTGGCGGTTGTTCCAGAGACATTGTCGTCGTTATCATCATCAACTAGGGAGATCAAGCGTCGATTACGTGGGCGAACAGTGGATAAGGGATTCAAACTTGCGGTTCTTCTGGAGGTTGCGGAATTGAAGACATCGGCCTGGTTGGTATTGTTGGTCATTCCTTAATCATATGGCTTTGTTCCTGTTCCTGCCAGTATGCCTTGTCTTCGTTCGTCAAAATTCCTGATTACCCGCCGTTCGCTTGTAATTTGTCCTATGGGAAACGTAACACAATAGTCTTTCCGTCTTCTTCAATTTCGTCAATGTCTGACTACCTCAGCGGACATTTCAATGGGCCGTGAACCGAAAACAGAACGGCTGACGTCTCCGAGTGTACACTCAGCGGGGTATCATAGATGACCATGCAGCAGGGGCAGGACATCTGAATATCGTTGGATCGTAAGATTTGTTCTGAGGGATATTATGACGACCGATTGTCGTCTGACTATATATTAATGATATAGGCTGATGGTTTGGAATGCAAAAGTTTGTCGCAGGCCTCAGGCTCAAATCAAGAGTCGGATAACCAGAGCATTTAGCTGTAGAACCTCTCCCAAAATTATCCCGAATGTAATGTAGGTGAACTTAAACTAACCAACCCTGTCCTTTCCTTCGCTATTTTAAAACGCGTCGGGATGTTTACTTGCCTAGCGGCAATTGCGTAGGTAGCTTGGGCAAAGGTTGAGCTAGACACGGAGACTTCGTGGCGTAGAACGTGGAATAGGGGCGGTATATATCCTTCTGCAGTAGCAATAGACTCAATATTCCTTGTATCTGACTGCCAATATGGCCTCTAGTTTGTGTATCTCGTAAGTACATTAAGTGATATGGTGAAGTTGAAGTTGAAGATATCGCGGCTGAATGATGAAGTTGGTAGTTCAACTCCGGTCAGATAGCTGCTGAGTCAGCAGCAGATGGTTGAGTCTAACGTAGTCCGACACCTAACCGATCACGACACCTAACCGATCAAATTTTCATCCTTATTTGACAATTTTTTAAATTGAGCAACAACCACGAGAGATTTTATATAGAAATTATATAGATTAGATCCTTAGGTCTGTTGGCACTGCCTAATAGTGTGTCCGGGTGTATTACACTTGCTGCAGGTGGGAGGTCTTCGCTTTCTACCTTCCGGATTTGGATCCTCCATCCAAACCTCCGTACGTTCAGGAGGCTCCAGAGGCTTAGCCATCCTAGCTAGAGCTTCTTGAGCCGTAAGGATTCCTTCCTTAGCTATATAGAAACGTGATTTCTCTCTCTTACGCTTCTGCTTAGCATTGGCAGCTCTCAGCTCCATGACTTCCTTGGTCAGTAAAGCAACATTATGCATGGCCGTATGACATCCCTTCACTAGTTGATCAAGAGCCTGATTTGTAGGACTAGAGAGAATTTCCGTACGGCGTTTGATTCTGCTGCTCTGCCGCTCCAACTGAGTCACATTGCGAGGGGTCTTGGGGGTCCAGGAGGATTGAGATCCGTGAGATCCGTGAGCTGACCCCGGGGGGGTAGGAGTATGAAATTGAGTATGTAGGCGAGTAAGAACCTCATCTGGATTGTATGGCACTAGGCCTGTGGCTTTGAATCCGTTCTTTATAGTTATATCCTTCATAGCCTCCTGTCTAGCTGTTGTATAGCTGGCTAGAAAGTCCTCCTTGTCAATATAACTGATTCCTAGTCTCACGCTTTGTTCCACCCTCTTGCCGTACGCTCTCTTTAATGGTGAAAAGCAGCTCACATCTAGTGGCTGTAATAAATGAGAGGAGTGTGGAGGCATATATAATGATATAATGCCGTGATCCAGACAGAATTTATCAAATCTGGCCGTGGCATGACTGCCATGCCCATCCAACACAAGCAGTCTATATCTGCCCTTCGTACAAGCTTTAGTAGCTCCGTTAAAGACCTTCCGCAGCCAATCAAGGCTAAGAGCGTCCGTGGTCCATCCCTTCTCACTAACGCCAATTGTCCAATCCTTTGGCAGCTGCTTGTACCAGGAGGCTTGATGAAGCTTGCCCTTAAAGATAATCATAGGAGGTAGAGCCCAGCCCGTAGCGTTAACTGCCTCGATCACAGTTGCCCATTCTCTATTCCCTGGCTGTAAAAGAGATGGCCTGCCAGCTCTCTCAGCTCTAGTAACCACCCAGGATGTTGAAATAACCCCCATTGTAAAGCCAATCTCATCAAAGTTATAGATATCCTCTGAAGTAATTCCATACTTCTTTATCGTACGATCCATCAGGGTAAACCATTCGTATATGATCTTTGAATCCTCGCATTGAGCTCGCTGATAGTCGTACTTGCGTGAGAACTTCGTCTTTAGTTCAGAATGCCGTTGTATAAAATCTTTCTACCCATCTTCCTCCCACGGTAGTTGTAGTAGTGGATTCTCGCGCCTCAAGTAGTAGATTAGCCATTTCTCGTACGGTCGCGATCCGGGGAGGCTGTCCTCTCTCATCCATAGAGAGTATCCATTGAACTAGAGATTCCTCTTCAGTAGAGGTCAGCTTTCGATTTTTTAGTTGAGCATTCGTGTACGTGGTTCCACCGCGTAATCTATCGTAAAGCGTAGTATAAGGAAGCTCGTACGTCTTAGCAGCAACGCGAATAGATGAAATTTGCTTAGTTTCATAATCTTTAATAGCTAATAAGAGCCTGGCTTCTTGATTAGAAGGTTTTTTGCTAGGTGTGGCTGTCATATTGAATGATTTAATAGAGTGGGTGATTGGGACGAAAATTTGATCGGTTAGGTGTCGTGATCGGTTAGGTGTCGGACTACGTTATTTAAAGAGAGTCTTTTCAGACACTGTAGAAATAATTACCTATATTTTAAAAAATAAATGGTGAGTATTGATTGTAAAGCACAGATGGCATGTTGTCAATTCTCAAACATTTAATTCTTTAATTGGTGGAATCGTGGATATAAACAAACAAAACCTCTTTCAGTTATTCTTTTGGAACAATCATTGTTAACACAAAAAACATTAATATTATGACATCTATTCTTGGGCAGCTAGAGCTAAAAAGTAGGTGGGAATCATAGCAAAATATCTCACATATATACATTATACAAGTATACATATACAGATAAAAGGTATTATGTCAATATAAGAATGACACCTTTGGTTGAATGGCCTGTTTCCTCGTCAGTTTGCACAATACACAATACCATATCAAATGCAAAGCCTTTTCATCTCACATTCGCCAGATTTGAAGGAAAAAACATCTATCACAATGCCTACCCCAAATCACCTACGCCAGCATTTATTCCGAAAAACTGGAACCTACACCAAACGAAGAACATGTTAGCAAAACACCCACCCCAAAAACCAACTCATAAGAGGAAGAGAGGAAAATAAAAGAGAAAAGAAATGAAAAGAAACACACCAATCTTCCACATTCAACGTCGGCGGAATCGGCATCTGTCCCCTCGAACTCGTGCTCCAATTATCATCTTGACTCGAAGAATCCAGCGTCGTGGACGCCATATGTCCATCCAGCGTCTGCATGGGTGTCCAACCCCCTCCACCCGGATGTTGTTGTTGTTGCTGCTGCTGTTGCTGTTGCTGTTGCTGTTGCTGTTGCTGTTGCTGTTGCTGTTGCTGTTGCGGCTGCATCGACTGCCCCATCCCGTGCATATTATGCATGGTCATTGTGGAGCTATCGCGCAAGCCGCGCGTGGGTAGCTGTTGCTGCTGTTGCTGTCCGACTTGCGGGTGTTGTTGAGAGGGACTGAGACCCGGGGCGTTGGGGCCGGACATGCCACTCATCATCGATGCTTGTTGCTTGCTGTTGCTGTGACATCTGCGGCTGGAGTTGTGGGTCAATAGCGGGACCGGGTGGGGAGAAGCCTGTGTACGACATATTCGTGCCGTCAGGGAAGAGCTGGTCGGGCTGGAAGTTTTCCCAGAGTGACTGTGAGATGTTGGGGGAGTTGCGAGTGACGAGGAAGAGGTCGGGGGGTGTTGCGGGGATGCTGAAGGAGGGGTTGAAGGGGGAGGTCGGCCGGGTGTTCCCGCCGGAACTGCCTGTAGCGCCTAGAAAGGCGTCGTGAGTTATACCGCGTTGCTGTTGCTGCTGCTGCTGCTGTCGTTGTTGGGTGCGTGGGGAAGCTTGGGCGGGTTGGTGGGGGTTTGGGGCGCCCATGTTTGAGATGATCGGTGTTGGGGGCATTTCGCGTGACGGTGTAACGGCGGGTGTCTGCGGTCGAGAACGCTCGTAGGATTCTTGTGGGGCTGGAGGGCCATTGGGGAGAGTGATTTCCATGTCGTCAAATTTGCGTTTGGAGGGCTCTGAGGGCCGTTTTGCTGCGGGGCCGGTGGGGGGAGGCGGTTGATCGCGTCGTGTGCGTTGATGCCGTTTGCCGGCCGCTTTCTGGAGGCGTTCTTCGAGCGCTTTGTTACCGAGGATAGACTCGAAGAGGGTGTGGACCATTTTCGCGACAAGCCAGACTTTTGAGACATCCTTTAAGGCTTGCATACATATATTGATCCGCTCTTGACTGGTGGAGACGACTGTCGGGACGGATGAGCGCATTTGGTATACGTGCATGATTAGGGCCGAGAATAAGCTATATACACTGTTTTTTTGTTTTTTTTTTTTGGGATGGAAAGTTAGGGAATGATGAAAACGGTATTTGCAATGTAGTAACACCGAAACGCAAGGGATGGGTCGTTTAACTTACATAAATGCCGGGGTATATTTAAGTTCGCCGTGTGCTTGCAAATTTTCGACGATCGATGTAATCATGGCAGCGGCCTGGAATGCAATAGTGCGGGACGGATACGCCATCCCGTCCGATCCGTAATTTCCAGATATTGAAGTGGCTGGGGGCATGTGTGCACGATGTAGTAGACACAATGTTGTGCTTCACAGAAGAGGTATTATGTCAGCTATGGGGATCTTGCCAATTATCAAGTTCTTAAGGAGAAGAAAACTCACTAGTAATTGGCATGCAACAAAGCGGACCAAAAATGATGTCTAGGCCTTTCCCAGTATACTTCCTTCGGACAATTCTGCAGCCAATCAGCCAACGCCATATCGCTATGCATCAGATCGATGGCATTCGTGCGCCGCGCCTTCGAAGCAACCGAGTACTGCTGAGACAGCACCAGACCCATAATCTCGCAGAGTTTCACATACTGGAGGAAAAACTGGACATGGATGGGGTCGGGAGGGTACTCAGCCACACTGTCGACTTCGTCCTCGATGAAGTCATCCTCTGTTAGCATTTCGACATCAGAGTCGTCTGTGTTTATGTTTACGGGTCGGCCGAGGGCGACGGCGACGGATCGATCACGAGTGAAGAGGGTCCACCAGATTCGTTTCCAGAGACGTTTGTCCGGTCTGCTTAGTTGGGACGATTCCACACTGTGAGTGTAGAGTTTTGTAAGTAGGAAGATCGACAGAAGTTGGGGTTTTTCTTGTTCGTGAACGTGTATTATTATTTTGACGAACCTTCGATGCATTCCAGATCCTTGCGCAACAACAGTGGCAACTCGACTCCAGTAGAAAACATTTTTGGTGACATCTAAAGGCACACTGGTTAGCTAACAGGATACATTGTATTACAAAAATCAAAAGGAAAAAAAAAAGTTAGCTAGATGAGCGCTATATTCATACCCTCTGGGCCCTCCCAGTACCATCCCATCAAAACCAAAGCTTGCACGATAGTAACACGGTCATCTTCATAATTCGCATCATACAGGGCTTTAGCTCGTTTATAGAAAGTCATAGCTGCAGGCGTCGTCGAGCCATTGGCATCCATCAACTGAGGGTTTGTGCATACCCTTGATCCCGCCAAGAGAATCGCTTGCAGGAGAAGTAGGGAAGGTGGGTTCTTAGGATCACGATATTGTCTCATGAACCGGCTTCGATTTATGATGGGCACGACGGGCGCAACCCATTTGAAATATGCATCGACGAGCTCATCACAGAGTGCTCGGGGAGGGAGTAAGAATGCGCCCCTCTGGTGCAAAATGTCAATTTCCAAATTGTCTAGCTCCGTCAGCCGTGCGCGCGAGCCTCTTATTCCCTCCGGCAGCGGGTAGTGGACGACGTCGGTAGTGCCATAGCGGTCATGGACGAGGAGGGACAAGTTTGACGATTCCCCTAGATATGCTACCCTTCCAGCTTCTTTGATCGGGGCGCGGGCGAATTTTGGCTTCATGAACTGGGCGTACGTGGCATTCTGGGAAGCTTGCTGGGCTGCTTGTGCATCCGTCAAGGTGGTCTGGGGCATGCCTTCTACTACTGGGTTTATGCCAGAGACCTTAGAGCTATCACCATTGGCTCCGCTCCTGGAGTCTGGTCGTTCATCGCTGCTTTGAAGTAAGAAATCAACCGATTAGCAATTGATGTCAAAGCTGTAGAGCGAAATCGGGATATTTTCCTGCAAACCTACCTGGTCCCATCCTTAGCTGCCTTTGACTGGTTCTTCTTCCGTTTTGGCGTTGGGATTTTGCATTCAATCGAAAAAGCTACGCAATTGGTACATGGTACACCTAGACTAGCGGCGTCACATCGCACCTATATCCAATCCAAAAAGGAGACATGTTAAAGACAGAATGACACATAACATCACAACGACAAAATGACCTAGGCCACATAAGAATGAAACCCGATTCAGATCAACCAGGATTCGGTCAAACCACCCAACATAAGAAATGGGTGGGTTGTCGGGGCGGGCTGCGAGTATCAACGAAAACGAGAAGAGTTTTTCTGAATTTGTGGTAAGGACTGAGACTGACCTTTCGAGCATGGCACGTCTAAAGTCAACGTGGAACACGATCATCACCGTCAGCAAAATATATGGATAAAGTATATTAATAGAAGAAATAGACCCATTGTAATCTGCTGCAGTCCTAGATATTTAAGAGATAGAAGGCGTCATCTCTCTCCCCAGACCGAGGTGCCGAGGCTGAATGCCAATGACAGCTCTATCGCATCTTTGCTAGACAATGGGGCTGGAATAACACACAGAAACCTAGGTATACGCCTAGGTATATATATATATATATATATAAGAGAGGGAAAAGGAATCGAAGAAACATACCTCACAGGCACGCGATGCTCGTTGTCTATATTCCACCCATTTGATTGTCAGTTAATTTGTATATGATTTTTGCGCAGCGCATTTTCCGACCACCCGGTCGCATCGAACTCCAGCCACAGCAACACACACACTTTTAAAACTAATACACATTCTCATTTTTGCTTTTTGGGAAATGGATCACGTACCGTCTGAAGCTGGGATGGCCTGGGGTCTGCATTGAAGGCACAGTCTTCTTGGGAACTGTGGCGGTTGTGGGTGATGGAACATCGGATTCCACGGCCGGGGTTGACGAGGGCGTCAGGTTTGGGGGTGGGTCTTGTGCACCAGTCATGACCTGGTCAGATCTGTTGTCTGGGGTGTTGCTACTCATTGTTGGGTGTTTGGCCCATCAAGAGAGTGTGTGGGTGGTGCGCAGATGGAGGGGAGATAAAGAGCAGAGTTTAAGACGAAGAAGAAACAGAAAAGAGAAGGGAAATGGGTGATGTTGGCGAAGTGACGGCGGTGATGTTGGTCTGGTCGGAGGAGGGCGGGAGAGGGACTGATTAAACAACATTACTTAAAGAACGGGTGCAAGGGACACCCAATTGACCAACCAACCAGCAGAACACAGATATACAGATATACAGGTGTACAATATGAAAGCGGTGGGGTGTTTTATTTAATTTTTTCTTTAGGGGGTGGATGGGATTTTTTAACGTGTTTATTTTGATTTAATTTCTTTATTCTTCACATCCTGGAGGATTTTCGAAGATGCGGAGAATAATAATAACAAGATAAAACCACTGAACGAATAGACAACTTACACTAGTTAGCTGCTTGGTATGTCCCTGACAGGGCACAGATCTTAAATAATTAAGACCAGACAGATTTATTAGGATTACTATCTATCTACGATAACTATAGTAACTGAATCGGGGATCTCATCGGTATTGAAAGAGAAACATAAAACATAGCAAGCGGAGGGGATTTGACCTTTTACCGGGCTGGCATTTAAAACCGGATGAGGCTGGACAAATAGCTAGTATGTTTGCCTTTTCATTTCTCTATCTTTTTCCTTTTTTCCCCCTTTTTTTCTTTTTCTTTTTCTTTTTCTTTTTTGCCATCCCTGCGGTGCGCATGGCGGGGAATTCGAGTCTATTAAAGGAAAGAGAAAAAAATCCTAGGAGAGTCGATTCGGGGCAAATTCCCCGCCACAGACATTCAACGGAATCCTTCTGGTTCAACGCGAACTGCAATGATAGTTATATTCCCCAAGGAATCTGGGGGAGGTACAGAGTTACAAAGAATACAATATAAAAAAGGAAACATGCCACAAAAATAAACCTTTCTCTCCCACTGTAGTTACTGTACGCACATACATGCATATATACATACATACATGTATATAGGCATGGGATGTAACCAGCAGCCATAAAACCCCAGGCGCGCAGCACAAGTATTTAGGTAACTACCGAGACTCTGCTTCTCGAAACAATTTCAAGGGATCTAAACTGAGAGAGGATTGTGAGAATTTCAACAATATACTGATTGATGCTGGACAGGAGACTAATAATTACTTTGTTAACTAATATCTAACTATGCTTCAAGGATGCGGTGAGACTAAATGAACCTCTTTGAGATGAATCCACGGCAGGGAGATTTCCAACCACTATGAACAACTATTATTTCCCCGCACGATCCCAGCGTAACAAGCTAATTTGTAGCCTGAAGGAACTGACCTGAAGGGGCTTGGCTAAAATAAAAATATATGTTACTCTGTTACAAGATCGGCTGCCTCCTGGCACAACCTGTCTCCCGCCGCCGAATCTATCCCATTGGTTAAATGTTCTAAGGACACAAAAAAAGAAATAAGAAAAAAGAAAAGGAAAAAATGAAAGAAAATGAATGAAAAAAAATGAAAAAAAAACCTACGCGGAGAACAACTCCAGAAAGATAAAGTACAGCTGCCAAAAAATCCACAGACTGTAATAGTACTGAGTCCCACCCGGGATTCTGCCTCGAAAAGTTTCTACTTCCCGGTATGATATCATAGATGACGCAGTCGACTTCTGGTTTCACAACTCCGTGCTCTTCCTCGAAAATTAGTTTAGCAACTCTGGATCATGGTGCTTGGAGTCTATGAAAAATTTTCGGCAATCAAGCTTACAAGGTTGCCCCACCTCGTCTATTTCCTCAACCCGAGGTCTTGCCGCCGCATTGGCCATTCGGAAAACGAGAGGAGGGCCGGTGGTTGGTTGCATAGGGCGGGTTTGGAACCCAGTGTTGGGATGGGATTGGCGCTTAAGAGTCTTCAAGAAGAAAAACCATCAACTCATTAGTTAGCAATATGCATAGTAGATACGGTTCCGACCGTTCCCTTTTCCTAGGTTGTAGTTGCGGGGCGGGGGTACAGCATTAGGTGTTGAGCCAGCAAAGGGCAACGCCAGCGTTACAACAACCCTGAGCTAGCTACCCCGTAGGTGCGAAGTCGTTAACTGAATATCAACTGAATTAATTGATAGCTATCGAGGACTCGAGGACTCGCTGCATCCATTCCAGGGGCCAGGGGCCTGCGAACCCTAGCATTCAACGATCGCCCTCTCCTGCACCTAACTACTCTCTTGAGTCTATAGTCGACATCCCATAGCACTGAACAACACAAGCTCTCAGTCCAAGAAACGAAGAGCGCATCCTGCCCCGAGATATTTTCTTCGATCTTTCTTTTGTAGTTAACTCTTCATGCCGTAGCGCGAGTGCGGGGCTGTCAAACTAAACATGAACCTCCAGATATGAAGGAAGCCTAGAATCAGGGGAAATATGATAAGTTGATAACAAACGGGGATCGGATATGGGGAAACGGTAAACGTGGCGGGAAGGTCGTCAAGGGATGGGACGCATCCGTGGATTCTCCTGGACATGCATACACACGGTACATAACTGTATGATGCAAGCTTTGCGATCGATAACTTTCATACTTTTGGATTGGAGGCCGTTGGACATCTCTAATAGATGCAGGATGGTTGAGCGTGACAGAGCACGAGCACAAACGGGAGCGGGATCTTGGATCGGGTTCCCATGCTTCTAAAGAACACGTGTAACTACTTCATATATCTTCGTTTCACTGCTGCTGCTTTCTGCTATATCGGGTGTCCCTCCGTCCGACCTGAGACCACAGTGACCGACCACCTAACTAGGAAAATGGGTGGGCAGGAAATTGGGTAGGATTTTCAGAATCCTGGAACCGCAGACGATACGAGGACATGGGGGATTAAAAGGGGAACCTAAAGAAGTGGAAAAGATGGAAAAGAAATAAACGAAAATAAAAGGAAGAATTGATGCATGGTAGCATAACATTTTCATTCACATGTCACATGTTACGGAGTGAGTGACAGGGTATCAAGTCTGGACCTTGATCAGGTAAAATATCAGACCAAGCTTAGCTGATCGCTAAGCCAACTTTGAAAAGTTGACAGATGCAAACGCGTTATTAAGACGCAAGAGTTCAAAACGGATGTTTATCGAAGATGAGTTAGCCTGGTTGTATCCTTATGACCAGGGACTGACCTTAATTCTGTCGTTGCTTATTGGTTCAGACCTCTGACGTTCGCTTCCGACGTTCGCTTCTTTCAAGAAATCTCGATAACTGTTCCTGAACGGTGACAGAAAATTTCCCTCTTCTGGTGGATTGAAGAATCAATGAGCTTATCATGATATATCTAGCCATTCAAGGTATTTTTGTTTCTTAAGGCAAGGAATGGTATCTGGGCCCTTCACCTCGCGAGGGATGGTTTTCAACAAATCGTAAACGTGTTGGGGGGTCGTCCTTTTGACGAAGGAGCTGGATTGTTAATCATCCTAAAATATTCCCCCCCCTTATCCTTCTTCCCTCGAAAGGACCAGATTCGATCTGCATATGTACATGCAGGACTAGGAGAGCAAGGAGGCCCCAGACATCTCTACATCCCTGCTCAAAATAGTTCCTGACTCGTTCCAGCCTATGAAGAGAGGAAAAGCATATGCACCGGTGCAAGTGTCCACGTAGAGGTTCTCGTGGTGGCCACATGAGATGTCCACGCCTTTGTCTAGGCCGCTGTCCCCACAAAAAATCGCATCCCCTCTTTAACTCCCTGTCGGTAAAAAGAAGGTGTAATAGACATCCATGACAAGGTAACAAGAGAAAAGAAAAATGACTTAAATCATATTCCGTTTATTAGCTGAGGCAGGGGTGTTGCTTCGGGATAAAAGAGAGAAGAGGAGGTTCGGAATTCAAGTTTCGTGATATGATATATACGGGTAGAAAAGAATTGATATCCACTGGAGCATGGATGGGATAGGTTATTGGTCATGAATGGTTGAGAACAGAGATTGGAACTGAATCAATTGATAATGAACTTTCAACTGGAAGGGTATTTAAAGTCAACCAGTGGCATCTCTCTTGATCGATATCCAACATGTAGAAAAGCTCAGAACAAAAAGGATATATGAAATTTTGGTACACAAGAAGTGAAGAACAAGGCCCCGAGGGTAGTGCAGGGGCAAAACTAAGCGAAGGAAACCACGCACAGCAAAAATAGATATTATGAAGAGCATAAAATAGCAATACCAAAAAAAAGTGTTATATTCAACCAAATTCCCCCTCTATTTGCCCTTGTATTCTGTAAAGAAAAGTGTAATCAACTAACCAGGAAGAAACGCCGGTGCAGTGCGGGGCGACGTAAAAGAGGAACGGACGTGCAGTAATGGCAATCGCAACAGCGGCCTGTGCCTATATTTCCTTTGTGGGGCGTCATTCCAGAATATTGCGAATATCCCCCACAAGAAAGAATTTTGGAGCCAAAGGCGACAAGATAAAGGAAAGTTCTTAATGACTTTTAGATGCTCTGAAGGAAGATTTCGAAACGCCGTTAGTAGTATGTCCATTCGCTTTCTCCGTAACACTAGGTTTCCCATCCCGCTCATAAGAAGATAGACCATTAGTGCCATTGGACTCCGCAGCGGGTTTCCGCACCTTATCCGTTCCTGGAGATAAATATCCTTTTCTATCCTTACTGGCGACATCAGTATCTTCAAACTCAATTCCGGCTATGAACGTTTCACTGAGAAATTCCAGCCCAGCAACGAACGTGCACAATCCACTAGCTATGCAGAAGTGGCTTATGGTCATGCCAATGTCAAGCCAACTCCCCTCGTCGCGCACCATGTAAAAGAAATTTAGAGTCATGACGTCACTGATGGACATGACGATCATGAAGAGGGCGGATGGTGCGACGCATAGGCGCCGGTTAAGAATTCCCAGGTTTGCGCTGATGATGGCGAATGGGATGGTGATTTTAAGGATTAGTAGCGCACCCTGGGAAAAGGGGTTGAAGACGGGGATTAGTCTGCAGACACTTTCGAGGGAAAAGGAGGAGATCGAGGCGATGTTGCCAGTGGAGAAGAAGGCTGATTGGAGAAGGAAGAAGAAGAAGAGGGCGATGCGAGCGTCTGCTATTGTTAGGATGCGGTAAGGGTGTTTGGTAACTTGGTGCCCCTTTGATGAGGTTGACTTTGATTGGGGAGATGTAAATGTGTATATGCGATGTTCCAGCTGAACCCAACTAACGAGGGTAATGCAGAAGACAAAGTAGAAGAGTCCCTCGTACGAGATGGTGAGAATGATGAACGTCGGGGAGAAGGAGAGGAAAATCACGACGAGGCGATGGAGGTAATAGCCATTTGGATATAATCTATGAAAGAACGGTAGCGCAAAAGAAGCCACTGCAAAAGTTAGCCTGAATATTCTAGGATATATAGGAATGAATGAAGCTTATGCTGAGCAGTATATGTGAAATCGGTAGGAGTTGGATAAAACTAACCTAAAACCAACCATCCAACGGTTTGGTTTCCCCAAGGCAAACCTTGTTTTGCCTTCAGTGACACGATACTAGATCGAGTCACTATTATTGCCAGCAGAATCATGCCAATCTAATTTATATTCGCTTAGGTATTAGTACAACTCAGAAAATGGTTCTTGAAGAAAGCATTGTGGATGGCAAACATACCTGCATCCCCATGATTTGTCGGGAACCGTTGCTGACTGCATTTGATACGGGTTTAGATCGAGGGGTGATTGATTTCTCAAATGCTAGATAGAGTAGTCCAATAAGGACCATAAGGACACCTCCAATTGTTCTGTACGACCTGTAAGAATGTGCATTCCGCTATTTCTTCCATGAAACACATCAGAAGTAGTTGGATACTCACATCGTCGTTGCATTCTCCACCTTGATAACGGGTAAAAGCGTGAAAATGCTCATTAACCAACATCCAATGCTCCATGTGACCATGACGAGTTTATTGCACGATACGAAGCCTATACCGTAGAAAAGAGGCCACAGTCCTGCAAGGATGAAGCAAATGGTATAGATTTCACGATGGAAGTATGATTGAACCTTTTTGTTATAAAATTAGTTATTTCCAATACCATGACTTGGTAAACGGGCGACGGAATACTCACAAGGGCTTCCAAGACCCCAACGTAGACCAATATCTGTAAACCAAAAGATATGTAGCCACCCAGTGACTTAACATGACTAAGAAGTATTTTCCGTCCGGCGGCCAGCGCATTTCGACTTGCTATAACTTCCTCCCAGAAGAAGACGGGGAAAATACCATATGTGTAATATCTCCACGACGACTTCTGAATCCAGAAGACGGAGAACAAGATAACAAGTAAAGACGAAAAGAACATCGTACTGAACGTTGTACGATTTGGAACCGAGGATTCATGCAGAACGTGGAGATCTATGACGGTAGTCAAGGCATATGCAATCCATCCCAGATACCCTGCGGTGACAATCGTCCTTAGAAAGAGCCAGTCGTAGGTCTGTAGATATCGTAGACCTTCTAGACCAGTATGCAACAGCTCGGAGGATTTCTTAATCGCGTCATCGTATCTTCCTTTGGATATTAGCTTGTTAATTTCGAGGATTCGTGCTTCAACAGAATGCTCATTATCCCCGAAAGGTTTGTACGGCTGGAACCCCAGAGTCGATATCCGTTTTTTCTCCTCTTTGACCCGATACATCTCCAGAACTCCTTGCATGTTTGCAAGAGCTGCCAAGGCCTTTTCTTTAGGTGAGGCGTCAAGGTAGGAAAGAGGGAGTTCTCCGACAGAATTCACGGGGAAATCCAAACCAGCCAAATACGCCATAAGAGCAGCGATATCAGCCTGAGAAACATCATGTCTTTGAACATTGTCCAGGTTCCAGTCAGACGAGAATCCATCCTCATGCCCAGGGGCCTTCCCACTTTTCTGGATCTTCGGTTTGGCAACACCAGAGCCCCATACAACCAGGGGAGTTCGTGTATTATCAGGGTGTCCATCCCCATGGCTCCCCCAATCGCTCATGCCATGATCAGCTGTGAAAACAAACGCTGACTCATTGTCACCGTAAAATTCCTCGACCAGCTCCGTAATTTCCTGCACCCCTTGATCGACAATCTTAATATTATGCAAGTATTCCTTCGAGTAAGGCCGATAAGAATGTCCCGCCGTATCCAAGCCTAGCAAATGCAGGAAAAACACAAGTTTATCCTCTCGTAGCCGCGCATCGAGCTCCGGATCCTCCTTCGCCGCAGCGAATAGTGCCTTCACCTTGTCAAAAACCCAAATATCCAGCTGCGTGCTATCCCTGCTAAAATCCTCCACCTCCTCGCCATAGGATTCCGCATCGACCCTCCCAGGTGTTGCGCCTTCCTTGAACATAGGTAAGATATCCGGACTCCCCCAGCTCCAGGTATGTCTGCTACGATTAAAAACGCTGTCGAAATTAACTGGGTTGAGCTTCCATCCCGTCGTCACCGAGGAGACATCTTCGTACAAACCAGCAATAAGCGCAACATGGCCCGGCCTGGACTCCGTGGGTACCCGAGTATGCGACACGCCGAAAGTGCCATGGGAGAGAACGCGAGAGCGAATAAACGGCGCAAGATGTTTAGGGGTGCGGAGTGTCGCGGGACCGTTGGGATTGGCATAATCATCATCTAGCACGCCTCCAGGAGATGGGTCCGGGAATGATTGGAAAGCCTTGTCCGCGCGTAGACCGTCTCCAACAAAGAGAAAAAGTCGCTTTGCCGGTGCTTTTGCAGAGGGAGGTCTCTGCACGCCGAATTCACGCATTCCACTGACGATCGGGCTGACGAAGTAGATATCAAATATCGAGTAGGTGTATATTGTATGAAATACAATGGCCAGGGCCAGAAACCCGATGCGCCCTAATCGAGCCATGGCTGGAAGTGGGATTTGCTGATTGAAGGAGCAAGAGTCTATAGAAGGGAACAGCTGTTCCTAAGGTTTGGCTGTATCTATGCGGAAAGGAATGGAGGGGGTCCAGAAGACCAGTGGGATAAAATACAGCTACAGCCTGCTATCGATTCATTGTCGTTGTAGCTTGGAGCTGGTTTTAAATCCACTCCTGCTCAAGTTGGATTTGGAGGATGAAGAAGTTAATACCAGTTTTGGGCACCACCATATAGGCGATTATATAAGCAGCAGACCTAACGTAATCAATAAGCAAGTCGGCCACATAAGCAAGTCGGCCACTTCTCACCCCACTGTACGATGAGAATGCATCTATGCCTCAATCATAAAGAAAAAGAGAAAGAATTATATTATCAATTATTTTCTATATGCCTAGAGCACGTACAAGCAGTATGCCCAGTAATCCCACATACACTACACTGTGGTGCTGTCTGTTTTTGTGGTCAGGACTCAGCAGCCTCAATCACCTCTCTTTTCCATTCATTGATGCTTCATATGCAATCCAAGCCTTCTTCAATCCTTAAAGCACTCTCTTGAGCTACATATGCACAGCCTCTTTCCCACTTCTTCTTTTGTTTGGCATTTGCAGCTTTTAACTCTCTGTTTTCAGCTGCTAGAATAGCAGCACTGTGCATTGCCATTTGACACCCCTTGACCAGCTGACTCAGGGCTTGATTGCTTGGACTGGGTGGACTCTGTGTACAGCACTTGATATATTTTTTGATCTTCTCAGTCTGCTGTTCCAATTGACATACATTATGTGGTGTGGCGGTGGCCCAGGAGGCCTGGGAGCTGTGGGAGGTCCCAGGGGGGGGTGGGGGTATGCATTGTTGTATTAAGATGTGAGAGAACCTGCTCAGGGTCATACAGAACCAATCCAGCTGCCCTGATGCCACTCTTGATGTTGTTCTCAGTCAGGGCCTGCATCTGAGCCGCAGGATACAGGGCCAGAAACTTCTCTTTGTCAATATGATTGATTCCAAGCTGCATCTGATTCTCCATCTGTCATCCATATGCTGTTTTCAGAGAGGAGAAGCAGTCAACATCCAATGGCTGGAGAAGATGAGAGGAATGAGATGACATATAGAGAGCAATGATCTGATTCTCAGAGCAGAATTGATCAAATTCAGCAGAGGCATGACTTCTATGCCAGTCCAGAATCAACAGTCAGTGTGTACTCTTCATACAGAGTAGAGTCTCCTTGTTGAACATCTCTTTCAGCCAGTACAAGCTCAGCTGGTCATTTGTCCAGTCATTTTCACTGACTTCAATCACTCAATCTCTGAGCAGTCCCTCAGTCTCATATCAACAGGACTGATGCATCTTTTTCTTGAGAATAATCATTGTATGCAGAGCTCAGTCAGAGACATTGACTCCAGCAATGACAGTCACTCATTCCTGATCTTCAGACTGTACAAGCTTGAGATTCCTGGCTCTTTCAGACCCAGTAACCACTCTGGCAGTCTCAATAACCCCCATCTGAAATCCAGTCTCATCAAAGTTGTAGATATCATCTTTCAGAATTCCATACTTTGCAATGGTGTTTTGTACAAGCCTAAACCACCCACAGATAATCTCAGGATTCTCACATAGTGCATGTTGATGGTCATACTTGCAGGAGAACTTGAATTTCAGCTCTTCATGATGTTTGGCAAATTTTCATACCCAGCATTCACCCACTGTGGGTGGGGGGTTGAATCCCTGACTGGTAAGGAGGAGATTGGCCATTTCTCATACAGCTGCAACCTGGGGTGGCACACCTCACTCATCCATGGCCAGAATTCATTGAACAAGAGATTCTTCCTCTGTAAGACTAAGTTTCCAGTTCTTTGGAGGAGTGTTAACGCATGCTGTATGACCATGTACCTGATCACCTAAGATGGAATGTGGAACATCATACAGCTTTGCTGCAGCTCATACACTTGAAATTTGACCATTTTTAAATGCTTGAATGGCTAAAAGAAGCCTTCCTTCCTGAGTAAAGGCTTTATTTCTTTGTGTGGTTGGCATTTTTGATGATAAAGATGTTGTTCTGAGATGAGATGAAAAGTGGCTGACTTGCTTATGTGGCCGACTCGCTTATTGATTACGTTACCAGTCAGGGGCAACTTGTAACTAAATAAAGGGCAGCAAGGGGCTGTAGAGTACGGAGAAAACCCATATCCCATATCCATATCTTATATTCACCTGCTATAATGGTTTCAAATCCGAAGAAGTTGGGAATCTGCTGACATTTGGTACAATGCACCTAAATACCCCCTGCCTCCACTTCCCGCTGCCCTATACAATTCTCATCCGCCTTCTACAGCTAGGGTTACATAGACCCCCATATATATAGCAACGCTGTGAATTTGGCCACCGACGAATTGATACCCTTTTTCAATTTACGGTGGCAGTATACCCGATAGGTTAGCCACTGGAGTTTAACAGTATCTATAATATTCATTGATATTCGAACATCATTCCAGAGACCCTTTTAACATGATCCCCATTGACTTCAGGGTTTGTCTCTTTTGTGTTCACCTTGTTCGTCGAGATATTTTCTCCTAGTCAATGACAACCCCCTGTGATGAATTATTCTGGTAATAATGCCTCCAGTGGAAAGCTCAGAATCATGAAGCTATCTTGAAGGGCACCTCCGCTATTCAAGGGTAGTGCGTGTGATATTATATTGTAAAATATAACTTTGAATGTAAATAAAAAATAATCAATCAAAAATAATATCTTAATAAAAAAATACAATAAATACATACAACTGACGCCAACAACATTCCACCAACGCAGCCGCTCAAAGTAAAATTAAATTAGTTCGAATCCTCCTTGGATATACAAAGTGTCATATCCGAATCAATCTCACTCGAGAATGGGTGGATGTAAATATCCTGCATCATGGTGTTGGGGGGAGGGGGGGTGGATGCAGCAACCCCATAAACGAAAAACATCACGAACATCCCCGTTCAATCTTCCGCTCGTCGTATCTTCTTCGTCAGAGTATCCACAACACGACTATAAAACACAGACGCATGCTGTCGCGGGAACGTAATATCTATAGAAAGATATTCGGGGAGAATATCGACTAGATCGCGATCACGGTTTGGGTCGAGAAGGGGGAAATAATGGAATTCTGCAGCTTCAAAGCTCGTGTTCTCCACGTCATGCGCAACAGCGAGTTTGAAGTGTAATGCTGCTTAAAGAGAAATGAGAGAAAGGAAAGAAATATCGTGTTAGATTCAGATACAAGAAAGTAGAGGATGGTAGCTGTAGGACGGGGAAGTCCAAACTTACTTCCATTGATTCCCGTCTGTATACAGTCATACAGGTGATCCGACTCTCTCTTCTTTGCATCACGAATAATCAGGCCGGTGAGATCACTATAGAGATCCTCCTTCAGCTGCGCTATTTGCGCTGCCTGGGCCGCTTCAGCACTTCCCACCATGAGAGTTCGCAAGACACCGCCACCGTTTTTAGTAGCACTTCCAGCACCCAGGGAATTGACACATTCCACATTGGTCGCTGCAGTTCGAGAAGCAGCCAGCTTCATCCGAAGAGCCTTCACTTCATTCTGAGCGCTCGTTAAGCTGGTGCCCATTTGCTTGATCTTCGTCCCCAGCTCCACTACCTCGTCATCCCGATCCTGCAGTTGCTTTTGAAGGGCGCGGGATTCTTTGGCTAGAGAGGTTTGCATGGCCAATTCCTTCTTTAACGAGGCGATTAATTCGTTGGATGCTGCGGTGTTTGCTTCGCATTGTTTCCGTAGCTTTTCCACGTTGGCATTGGCTTCGAGAATTCCGACTTCTCGGAGATTTCGATACTTCATGTCCATGTTTTCGTACTTTTTGGTCATATCCCCAAGCTTTCTTCGTAGCGTTGCGTCGTTCTCGCCCTTTTCTCCATCCGATGTGCTTCCAACTTTGCGCTGTTGGATTGCTGTCTGTGGAGGTTTGGATTGTATGTGGCTTCTCCAGAAGCTTTTGGTAGGAGAGCGCGATACGGAGCGTGCAGTTGAATCATATTTCTCAAGTAAGACGGTTTTCTCTACCTCCTCCTCCTCATCTTCGACCTTCTCTTGTTCTTCTTCTCTTTCTTCCCATTCATCTTCTACTTCTTCCTCTTCCACCTCTGGCTCAACCTCTGGTTCAATTGGCGGTTTCTGTCTTCGCGCTGCAGGTCTCATTGGAGCTTTCGCTTTCGGGGGTGCTTTGGCGGGTTTAGTTTGACGCGACCCTAAAGGAGTATACTGAAAGCCGTCATCTAGAGTCACTCGCTTCGCAGGCGCCTTTCGCTGCTTCGCCCTAGTCTTTGCCTGATTACCACTTTGTCGAATACCGGGCGTCGTTGTTTTGGGAGAATCGAGCTCGTCGTTCGATCCTTGTTCATGTTCATCTTCAACGACCGGTTCTTGGTCCACATCTGCATGCTCATGCTCCTCCTCTTGTACATCATCTTCTTTTGACAAACTTGTATCTGCGGGCTCCTGTGCCTCCTCAATTTGTTCAACTGCGTGGCCTCTCGCAGCCGAAACTTTCGCAGGACCGCGTTTTTTAGGTCCCACGACAACCGTAGATCGAGCTTTGGGTGAAGCAGGATTAGGCAACGTGGTTATACGTGTCATTGCATTTTTGGGCGCAGTGCTTCTTGGTCTTCCCTTTACCTTTTTCGCGGGCGGCGGGGCGGTATCTGGGTCTTCGTCGGGGGTGTGGTCTGCACCAACGTCCATCAACAAGTCATCGTCCAAGTCGTCATCCACCAACTTGGACAATTTCGACGCAGCTTTTCGCTTTGGCATAGCTAAGGTAAATCCGTATCCGCGCAATATACAGCGGCAATACCCCACCGTAGCAGCAATGACATCAAGCAGCCCTATTTTCAGTTCTAGTAAGAGTGATTGTTCATTCAAGTGGGCGTAAACCAAACTCGAAACGCGTTGGGTTTCGTTTGGTGAGCCAAGAACATGTGACTTAGATCCTCGGCTGGCGCAAGTTCTTTTTGGAACCAAACGAACAAGAAACATTAAATAAATTCTTTAACACAGGAGAACAATTTATATCCCTTAAAGCTGGAAGTATTTATTTAAACACGGGGATTTTATTTTAATCAGACTAGCACAGGAACGGGTTTCGCCAGGCTTGCTTATAGCGGACACACCTACTTGGACCTTTCTACCCCGTACAGAGCTTGAGGCTGCAATCCCACTCACTGCCGCCATGGCTTCGGGCGGCGGACGCAAATGGCAACAGTTGCTGCAGGAGCTGATAATGATTGCTGGCACAGTAAAGAATCCTCTGAATAGCCACAGCGGATAACCTTCACACTTGCGGCCATCCTTGCTGACATATATGTGTTAGTCCCTCTCCACATATTTCGTAGTCCGATTCCTCCTCTCCAAAGTCGAGTTTGATCCCGAAAGCCAGAAGCATGAGGAAGCAAAGCGGAGATCTGCGGCCATATTGCGACGCCTCAATACACCCAAAGATTCAGATGACGAATCCCAGAGCCGGAGGGGTCGTCCACGAAGACAGAAGAAAGAAGATCTCGTGCTGTCTCATTATGAGCAGGCCATCGCAATGGACGTGGTGGCACCGGAGGACATCCCCGTGTCATTTAACGACATTGGTGGGCTGGAAGATATCATTGAAGAATTGAAGGAGTCCGTCATATACCCCTTAACTATGCCACAGTTGTATTCCTCCACATCCTCACTCCTAAGTGCACCTTCCGGTGTGCTTCTCTACGGCCCACCGGGCTGTGGCAAGACGATGCTGGCAAAGGCTCTCGCCCACGAGAGCGGCGCGTGCTTTATAAACCTTCACATCTCAACTCTAACAGAGAAATGGTACGGCGACTCGAACAAGCTGGTCAACGCAGTATTTTCTCTCGCACGAAAACTGGAGCCCAGCATAGTTTTCATCGACGAGATCGATGCGGTGCTAGGGACTCGGCGGAGCGGCGAGCATGAGGCTAGCGGCATGGTCAAGGCCGAGTTCATGACGCATTGGGACGGGCTGACCTCGGCAAATACATCTGGCCAACCGCAGCGCGTTCTTATACTGGGCGCCACGAATCGGATCCAGGACATCGACGAGGCGATTCTCAGACGCATGCCGAAGAAATTCCCTGTTACTTTACCGCCCACTGCGCAGCGATTACGGATACTGGGACTTATATTAAAGGATACAAAGATTGACCGGGAGAACTTCGATTTGGATTTCCTCGTCAAGGCCATGTCTGGGATGTCTGGCAGTGATATGAAAGAGGCTTGTAGGGATGCTGCCATGGTACCTATCCGGGAGTTGATACGATCAAAACGAGACTCGGGAATTACAATGGAGACAGTTAACCCTGATGAAGTCCGCGGGTTGCGTACGGAAGATTTCTTTAAACGGGCTGGTGGGGGGAAGACTTTAATAAGTGCAGCAGCAGGTGGTTACAGTGCGGATAAGCGTAAAGCGGCCCTGACCAAGACCTCTAGCAGCCAAAAACAGTCTGGAAAGGAGTGGACGACTGATTTGGAATAGGATGATGTGGATGATGTGGTTATTGGAGTGGAACGGGAGATTCCGATAGATGAATAATCTGTTTGATATCCCATCCATATTCCATCCCGATGGCAGCTGTTTTTCCCACTATTTGTGGTTTTACTTTATTTAATTTTTCCCCTTTCGATATTATATATACATACTCACTCTTTTTTCAAAGTCTCCGTTGTTATTTTATTATTATTATTATTATTATTATTTTTACTTATTTACTCCATTGGATTGTACATTATGAGAGGGTTTGTTCCGTGGGGGAGTGCTGAGCTGGTCTCTTGCATAGTTATTACCTATTAGAACGGAGAGGCGTTTTCTGAATTGAGTAATGGATGGAATGGGAAAACATTTTCTTTATATCATTATTTTTTTATTGTTGTAATTCTCGAGGATACTGTCGCAGTGCAATAGTTGTAATGGTTGTAATACTTGTAGTTATAGATGTAGCATTAAGTTGTAACTGTGCCACACACACTCACTACCTCCCATTAGTGAGTGTGCCCTACTGTAAAGGAAACATCACCATAAAGGAAATATTTTAGGATCACCAATCTTCAAAAATTAATTAATGGTCACCACCATGCCTATCTATCCCCTCGTCTGTAAGTTCTTGCTCAATTAGTGTGATTTCAATTAGCGAATGGAATTTTGCACTGGCGCCATTCAGTAGCCAATAAGATCTCATCAAAGTTTTTATGAATGATAATTGGTCATTTAGATCCACCGATTCATGATTCCTCCTTGAGCTGACAGATGTTAGGCTCAGCGTCCGACCGAGCCCGACCGAAGGCCGGTGCCCGGTTGGACTCGACGTCGGATTAAGCTCGGCAACCGATTAGGCCTAATCCACATCACGTGACCACGCGACCGTGCGGGTGGTTATAATCCACGCAGGCCCCAGCACCCCCTTTCATCCAACGCCCGCAAAACAATAATAACAGTTATCAAAAACGTCTTAATCAATCCTGATCACATCCTTATAAGCTCTCTCCCATCCCCTCAGGCAGCAAGCCTGATGGCGTGCCGACGCAGCGCCGCCAGCGCGCCCAGCCCCCCAACAACACCGAACGCGTCCTGAGCCTTGACGCGCATCTGCTCCCCCATACGCCGTCCACCCAAGAGACCCCATCTCCTCACCCCAATCGCCCGCCGCACATGTGAACTGAATGACATGGAGCCTCCAAGCTCCCCTACACCAGCAGGCAGCTCAAAGAGCAGAAATGTCGCACCAATACGTCTCAACCTACATGGCCCGATGGCTAGCAATCTCCTAGCCACCCACGAGGCTGAGGCACAGAAATCCCATGCAGAAGCACTAGCTGCTGCAAATATGCTTGATCAGATTGAAGAAGACCTAGATGTCATGAAGGCAAAAGGCCTATCAAGGGCACTGGCCCTTGGAGCCACCGTGAAGGTGTTAGTCAAGGACTGGTACAATGGAAGTCTAGAAACAGCTAAGCAGTCCACCACAATCAAGCCTGCTGGCTCCACTGGTGCAAATGATGCAAGAGCTCCTACCTACACAAAGACAGCTGCAGACAGCACCAATGTAACAAAAACACCAGCAACCATACTGCAGAAACCCCTGCTTAGGAATAACCCCAGAGAAGGAAAAACACCATGTATCCTCACATGCCTGCCTTCAGATCATCTAGCTTGCAAAGCAAGCTCAATTGCTACTCTTAGAAAGCTGAAGGCTGAACTTCCAGGGTCTTTGACAGCAGCCATCACAGCAGTTCAAGCCATCCCCACAGGCATTGTCATCATTTCTAGAAGCTTGCAAGACATGAAGGCCTTGCTAGCTCAAAAGAATGTTTTAGCAGTCACTCTCACCAATGCTCAGATAGAGAAGGAAGAACATTGAATCATCTGTCTGATTCCTGAGCTGCTTATGGAGATTAGTGACTATAGTGGTGGAACTCTGCATCTCTCAGCAGAATTCATGACAGAAGAATTCACACTTCAAATCAGAATCAAGTCTGTTCAGAGTCACTGGGCAAAAATACATTCTGAAAACTCAACAGTCATTCTTATATTACACTTTTTGCAAGAGACAGCAGTAAATCTGTCATCAAAAGTGAAATTATATGAATATCAAAGACCAGTGATCAGAAAGGCATCTAAGATCAAAATACAACAATGCAGCAAATGCTGAGAATTTCATCAAAAGAGATACTGCCTTCACATTCCTCACTGCAAAAAATGCAGTTCTAAGAATTATGTGAAAGAAAATTCATTCTGTCATAAGAAGAATGAAGCATGTGGATGCCCTAATTGCTGCACTAACTGTCTTGAACCACATGCTGTGGATGATCTATCCTGCTCTGTCAGACCAGAGATAAAGAATAAAACTGTTCAAAAACACTCAAGAAATCAGCTGAGAAATATCCACAATGCACAGAGTAAGACATACTTGATCAAGACAAGTAATAGCAAATGCAGTGATTGAGGTCCATCAGCAGACCTGAGGTTGAATGATTCTACTGAGTGTAGATCTAATCTCACACTGACATCAAACACAGCATCAAGCACAGCATTGAGCACAGCATCAGACACAGCATTAGACATGATGCCCAACTCAACATCTAATGCAACACTCAACATGTCATCTCATGCAACAACATTCTTCTTTCAGCTACTCAATGAAGAAGAACTCTAGGTCTCCACAATTCCTGCAGATTATGCAAGTCAATGTAGAAAAAGAGAGCTCAGCACATGAGATGACTCTCAATCTAATGTTTGAAAGAAAGACTGACATTCTTCTCATACAGAAATTCTGAATTCACAGAAACTTAAGTCAATGCATCTTCAAAAAGCATCCAGCATTCAACTGCTTTGCCTCAATTGAAAAGTGGGACAGAAAGTCACAGATCCTCATCTATGTGTGTAAACACTCACAAATCCATGCTCATGCAGTCCCAGGCCTCTGGGCAGAAAACCAGGACATTCATATGCTGCACATACAGATCTGGGATCTACAGCTTCAGACAGTCAACATATACAATGCACCTTCAGATGCAGAGAATTCTGAACAAGATGTGAGCTGTCTTCTCTTCTGATCTGTCCCAGCACTCTCATTGCTTCTTGCTGGTGACCTCAATATCAAGCACCTCATGTGGCAACCAGGAGTGCCTTCAAGCAAGTGGGCAGAACCATTCCTGCAATGAATCATGAATTTCAACTTTACTCTCACCATGGACCCAGACACCCCCACATATGGGCATAACATGATAGACCTGGCCTGGGCCACCTCAGAATTAGTTATCAAAGAAGTGAACACACAGATGGACAGATCTCTTTACACCTTCTCTGACCATCAGACTCTTCTCATCAAAATCAGCCTTTCACAGAGTGCAAGGCCCAACAGACTACCTCATTTTTTCCATCTTGACATCATGAATGAGAAGGTTTTTAATCAGATACTGGAGGTCTATAAGTCAAAACTAGACAAACTATGTGATATCTCAGAGTATCTCAATACAGATCAGCTGAATGCCCTGACTAAAGATATCACAGATGCACTAATAGCTTTTCTGAAAAGTTTCATCAAGAAGAGCATCAGACAAGACACAGATCAGTCATGATGGAATGAGAACTGCTAGAAAGCAGTGACAACACTACATCATGCACAGCATCTAGACTCTAGTTTTTTACAAGAAGCAAAAAGCAATGTAGTCAGAATCATCAGAAAAGCCAAGAGAGAATACTGGTGAGACAAGATAGCAGAAGCCTCAGTGGGGAAAGATATCTTTAAGATGATCAAATGGGTTCATTCAACTGGCTCCTTTCATTCCCCACCTTTTGTAGATGAAGAGACTAGGCTAATGTGAACAACCTCTAGAGAGAAAAGAGACCTTCTGTAACAGATGCTCTTACAGAAGGCTGCAAGCAGAGAGGATATCTCAGTTAGCTGGTCCAATCCACCATCTGTCAAATTATCATTTCCTGTTGTCTCAGCATATAAGATACAAAGTTCTCTGCTGAACACGGGTAATACCACTTCAGAAACTGATGGAGTGCCAACAGAGATGCTACAAAAGACATGACCACATATTAAGATATCAGTGGGAAGGCTGTTCAGAGTCTGTCTTAGAGTTGACTGGCATTCAATCTTCTTTCAAGATGTCACACTGATTGTGCTGTCTAAGGTCAACAGAGATTCAACACTCTCATGATTCTACAGACTTATAGCTCTTCTCTCAATGTTGAGGAAGGGACTGAAATGCCTGGTAGTCTGTAGACTGGTCTGAACAGCTATACAAGAGAAGATTGTCCACTCTCAGCATTTTGAAGCCCTCTCTGGGCAGACTGCCTCAGACCTAGTGGCAGTGATGATTCATGATATAGAGAAAGCCTGAGCTTATGGAAAAGTAGTCTCTCTTCTTACTCTGAACATCAAAAATGCTTTTGATGCTGTACTCAGAGGAAGAATGCTGCAGAGATTGCAAGAATAAGACTGGCCATCAAATTTAATTAGATGGGTGAAAAGCTTCATGACAGAATGCACAGACAGAATCAGATTGAATGGACTTCTGGAAGAGCTTTTTGATATCTCAGCAGAGCTTCCACAAGACTTGCCAGTTTCATCTATTCTATTCATGCTGTTTATTCAGCCTCTGTTCTTTCTAGAAACTATACAAAGAAGATGTGTATACTCAGACTATGCAGATGATTTAGAACTGCTTAGTGCTGAAACCACTCTTGAAGAAAATGTTGTTACTCTTCAGAAGAATTTCAAGTTGCTAAATGATTGAGTCAGCAAAGAAGAGCTAACATTTGATTTTGTCAAAACTGAGATAGCACACTTCACACAGTGCAGAATTCATTCAAACCTCTCAATTGACTTTGAAACAACATCTGACACTCACTCTATTACAGCAAATGCAGTGAAAAGCTTCATAAGATATCTAGAAATCTGACTAGATAGAAAACTGAGCTTCAAGAAACATGTAAAGATCATGACAGCTAAGGCATGACAGATGTCTAATGACATACAGACACTAAGCAACATAGCAAGAGGCATCTCAGTACAACTGCTTAGACAATTCATTCAGATCTGTGTGCTCTCTGTGCTCTGCTATGAAGCAAAGGCCTGGTGGCCTGAAGCCACATGAATGAAGAAGGGAAAGAAAATCTTCAATCAAATGAATTGCCTAGTCAGAAAGCTAGATCTAGCCCTTAGAGATGCTTTGTGAGAGGCACTGCTAGTCTACAAGACCACATCCATTTCAGCTCTACACCATGAGCTAGAAATCATGTCAATGAAAGAGATACTAGACAACTGGCATGCTGTATTTGCAGTAAGAATCAAAAAGCTTGACAAGAAACATCTGCTAGTAAGACACTCTAATAAAGTAGCTATCATCAAGCTCTATACCACATGTCTATCTAGAGCATTCAGTCATGCTGGTGGGATAGAAGCATATGATTCTTTATTCACACTCTCTTAAATGAGATTTTCCAGAAAAGAAGATCTGCAGATTGAGTATGAGGCAGACTGCACAAAGAAACAGACAGCACAAGACTTTAAGAGCTGACTACAACAACACAATCCTCTGAATCTGATGGTCTTTATCAATGATTCACAGATAGAGCGCCCTCAGTGTGTGACTGGTGCAGAATGAGCTATATGCTGAGATAGTAAACATCATCTAATCTTCACAGAAAATCTGTCAATGAATAAAGCAGAGGTCTTTGACACAGAGGCAATGACAGCCCTGCAGGGTCTAAAAGAAGTCATCATCTTGTCTCAGATGAAGTTTGTCAGCAATGTCTACATTTGTCTAGACAATTTGAAGATAGCATGAGCTCTTGAATCTGTGTCAAACACCTCTAGCCAGCAGGTCTTCATGCAGTTTCTGAAAGTCATAAAGACCTGGCAGAGCAGAGATAGGCTCTCATTGATCACCCAGAGCAGAGTGGTCATTAGATGAGTTTCAGATCACACAGATGTGGCTTGTAATAAAAAGACAGATCTTGAAGTCAAAGCAGCTGCAGCACAGACAGCAAGTGCAAGCATGATATCTCAATCTGACAGCATAGACACTCTAGCTTATATAAAGCAGCATACTATGGAACAAATCACATGAGTTTTTGAGAACTACTGAGTCAAAAATCAGCTCAAACACTATATAAAGCTGGAGATCTCACTAAAGAGAGTCTCAACAGAGGTAAAACTTTCACACTTCATATTAGAAAAGCTCTATGCTGTCTGATCAGATCATGGAGACTTTGCAGCCTATCACAGTCACCTTAAGCATGAAGATGCAAAGTGCTACTGCTGGTGTGAACATAGCAAAACCTCAGAACATTTTTACTATTGCACTTTTGCAAGAAAAGCAGCAAAGTGATGCTGATCTATCTACAATTTTTATGAGACACTGACAATCTTGTGTGAGGCTCTAGAATTCAATAACTGACTAAGAGAAACAGTCTTCTATCAGAATATCTGTTCAATGCACTGTCACACATCTTCATATCAGATCTCACAGATTATTCTCTTCTCTGTCTTGCTCTCATCTTTCTCATCATCTTCTTCTTCTTTCTCTTTTTTTTTCTCTTTCTTTTCTTTCTTGTCTTTCTTTCTATCTGTCTTCTCTACCTCTCTTCCACAAATCTAAAACCTCTCAAAACCTCTGCTCTATGGCAACTGACTCATGAGCTCTGCTGGTGCAGCAATACACAACTCTTTTACCTCATTTGTAAGATAGCTACTAGATAGATAGTCATCTACAGATGCAGCTCTACCTGCTCTATAGTTCAATGCGGACTCTACTAGATCACATGCTCATAAGACATGTGGACTAACCAGGTGTTAAATAAAAACACACACATACACACACACACTCTCTTTCATTTCATCAAATCTAGTATTTCATTATATAGCAGTTAGCAACACAGAGAGTTTTTCATCTTATGCAGCTCACATTCACTCTCTAACAACAGACATGTATGAAATTCAACATGTTTTGAAGCTGTCAATCTGCATGCCTTTCAGTTCATTCTCTTCATCATAAAACTCATTCACCAACATAGAATTCATCAAAAAACCTATTAAACTCAGTGATAATACTTCATATAAAATTAAATCTTATAAATCAGCTAATTAATTGATTTTCTAGATTATATAAAAATATTTAAGAAATAAAAATAAGCAATTAAAAATATCAATACAGAGATTTATTTTTAAAGTTACTAAAATTTCATTAATACAGTCTCTTTCAAGAGATTTAATTTTCAATCTTCTCATCAATATTAATATTGATAGTTTCTATACTCTATTATTTTACTTTTCTTTAAAAAAGCTTTTAAAATATCAATAATTTTACTAATCTCTATATAAAATTGAAAAAAATAATAAAAATATTGATAATAAAGCTATAAAGCTCTCTAAGATAGAAGTTAATATAAAATCAACTTTATTATTATCTGAAAATCAAGAATCTTCAACTATAATCTCTATTATCTCAGAATTTTTTCATTAATAAATTAATTTCACAGAGTTATAATATATTTAATCTAAAAGAATAAAAGTATATATAAGCTTTTTTTCAATCTAGATACTAATTATACTGCTGTGCAACTTACATCTTATGTGAATGCATCATATCAAAATGATAAAAACACTGAAATAATAAGAATTTTAAATCACATTCTCATTATTGTACTCTATATCAACAATCAGTAGCTAATCTATAATAAAAAGATTATGATGCCAAGACTTTTTAGACTAGCTTCTTGCTCTCACACTGCTTATCACACTGCTTACTAAAGTGCTTACCTCCTCACATCGCTTATCAAAGCACCTTAGGATCAGCACCTCTCAAAAATCAGTTCTTTAGAATCAGCACTTTCTGAAGGATAGGATCAGCACTTCATGGGGAATCAGACCATTACATTACTAAATTCCCTCTTTCATGAAAGACTAGAGATAAAATCTATTACTACTCATTCATGTATATAAACACTCTGAATCCCCAAAGTTCTTGAAGGGATTCAGTGATTAGCTACTATTCAATTCTATACATACATTTTCATCCATTGCTATCCTCTTCCTTCTTAACGCTCACCGCGCCTATATACCTACCCTCTTATGATCCTAGTTATAGAGCTTCTCACGCTTTCTTTTGACAGTCAGTTCATTCACTCTAAGTGTCCTCACAAAGATTATCTACATCATTTTCAGTATGTGTGTTATCTCTAAATTGATTTAATTTCTTTTCTGTCAGTGATGCGAGTTAGTCATTGTTAATCCTCATAAGATCAACTTCAAGTCTCTGTCACTTCTTATTCTGCTCTTTTTCAGCTTTATTATTCTTACACTGCTTGATTTTTCTATTGATATCTTTATTAGTGAGAACTCTCTCTATTTGAATTTGATGATAGATTGTTTTAGCTCTACAACATTTACTGACATTGAGAAAGTTCTCTGATTCAATGATCTGTTGCTTATTAAGTTTCATATTGATTAGACTTGCTTTGAATATCTTGTTCAAACAACATGTCAAGATGAGTGATTTCAAATCAAAAGTATTTCTAACACTTTGTATAGTATTTTCTGCAATATTAATATAATATTTTAGCTTTTGAATTGTCTTTGATAAGGATAGCTGAGAGATCTTGTAGAAACTGTTGTTTTTTATACTTAATAAAACTATGACATGCAGCATAGTTGACTACTTTTGAATGATAATACTTATATTGCTAAAATGATAGACTATTTAGAGATTGTAGCAAATGAGTGACATATGATGAAAATTCATATTGAATTATTTTATAAAGATTTACATATTGTATGAACTTCTCAGTGATATGAGATTCAAGATTATTCATTAAAAGTAAATAATAATTTTCCTTCTGTCTCTTTTCTGTAGCAGTATTGAAATGTTTAAGTTTTTTAAATTTAATCTCATCATTTATAAATTCCGTATTTAATATAGCAATTCTATAATTACTAGATAAATCTATCTGTGTATATCAATTCTTCAAGTATGTTTTGAAGGCTAAGATTATCAATAGTGAAATGATATAATTAATTATAAATTTATATTCAATGACTATAATCAAACTTCTTGAAAAGAATGAAGAAATGATGAAATTAGCTTCTTTAAAAGTAGTTATAACTCATTTTTCATATTTCTATTCTTTTTGAAATTCAATCTCATTGAAGTTGTATATATTACAGATGTGTAATTGATACTACTCAAATAGAATTTAGAGATATTCAAATCATATATTAATATATTCAATATTTTCAACTGTTAATTTTTTTAAATTTATTAACTTCTGTTTCTCTCTATTATACTTAGATAGATATTCAATGAATTTATAAGTTCACATCTTGATAATATTTAAAGAAGAGGTAGTTGAATCTATGTGCTGACATCTGAGTATTGAATTTGTGAAATCTTCAATGTGTTCAGCTGTAAAAGAACAATTCTTTTTATCAAACAGCTTGACTTATCATTTAATTATATTCTTTTGACTCTTATTTAATCTCTTGTTAACTGGAATCTCTGCAGTATTCAGATTTCTGACATTGATATGTGTTAGAGAGCAAATGCGAGCTGCATAAGAAGGAAACTCTCTGCGTTGCTAACTGCTCTATAATGAAATACTAAGCTTAATGGGATGAAAGAGGTGCTGGGGCCTGCCTGGGTTATAACCACCTGCATGGTCATTTGATCACATGAGAATATTTGGCCTAATCAGGCGCCGAGCTTAATCTGATGTCAAGTCTAACTGGACACCAGGCCTCAGTCGGGCTCAGTCGGGCGCTGAGCCTAACATCACCCCCCAGTCTAGGGACAGGCATGTCCTCATGCTGGTAGGTCGTCATCAACCTCATCCTTCAGGTAGCTGTCTGTCTCCCATGCCTTCAGCCACTCATCTAGTCACCTTGAAGGTCTGGCTTTTGTAGAGTTAGCTTCATGGAAGTTGCATATGATGTGTGGTGATTCTTTGAAGTTATGAGCTGGGTATCAAGATGAGTCCTCATCAAATCTCTTCCAGTGGACTTGATATTGCAGTTTGTCTCAATTTATTTGACTGACTAATATATGCTCTACTTCCCATTCATTTTCTTCATCTATCTCAATTAAATCTGGTGGTTTGACAGTCTACTTTGGTAGAGAGTCTCTTGAATCTTTGTGCAGCTTGTCTGAGGAGAAGATTGAATGAATTTTCATAATTGTGAGGAGGTCCAGTCTATACATGTTGCTCACTTTCTCTAGAATTCTGAAGAAGTCTGTGTTCTGTGCTGTCAGCTTACAGCTTGATCAGTTAATTTTGTATGATTTCAATGTCAAGTAGACAAAATCTTTCACTGTGAAGTCAGGTTTTTGATGATGTCTGTCAGTCTGTCTCTTCATCTGTTTCTGTGCTGTCTTCATGCTTTTGTCTGTTCACTCTCAGATCTCTTTCATCTTTTTAATGAAGTTTTGAGCAGCTCTTTAATTTGTTCTCTTCTCTGCTCTTAGTTCTTTTGACAAAGACCTTCAGTCAAATAATGTTTATGACTCATATTTATTTACAGTTAGAAAGAGAGAGATCTCAGTGAAGATGTTTGAGATGACTGCAGAAGCATAATCTATAATGAGTAATCACTCATCTCAGTCATTTTGATAGTAATTAACATATGGGTGAAGGTGTGTGACAATATACTGATTTGTTGTCTCTGTCTGTCCATCTGTCTGTGCATGATGTGCTGTTGAGAGTTTCAACTTTATGTCTAGAATTTCTGTGAACTCATTTCAGAAGTTTGATATGAACTGAGAGCTGTGGTCAGAGACAATCAAGTCTGGTGCCTCATTATAGAAATAGTAGAATTGAATGAATAATCAAGTCAGCTCACAAACTGTAACTTCATGAATGATAGAAATTGAAATTTTCTTCTTGCTTAACCAGCAGACTATAACTAGAATGGCATCACAGTCACTTTTGCTCTTTGACATATTCATGAAGTTCATTGCAATATGCTGCCATGTCTGTTCTGGTATTGATAATGGCTTTAGCAGGTTAGAGACTTTGTTTCTTGAGATCTTACTAACTCAGCATGTATGACAGTTCTGAACATAGCATAAGACATCTACCTGCCAGATGGTCCATCAATAGTGAGGATGAATCAGATTCAGAGTCTTCTGTCCTTCTGAATGTGCTGTTGAGGTCTGATCATGAATTTTCTTTAGCAGAGCAGCTATAAGAGTTTCTTTCTGAACAGACACTATCAATCTTCCATGATAAAGCAACATATTATCCTTCATTGTATAGAGACCATTCTCCTCTCCTACTTGCTGCTGCAGAGGCTCAATTGAGATGACTGTCTTGTTTAAAGACACTATGTGTTCAGCAATGTTCTCTTTCTCTGAGGAGTGGATGCTAGCAATATTCATAGAGATAGTGATCTGAAGGTCAAGAGTCTCTGATTCTAGAAGAATCTGCATACAGCTGTTATGTTGCTTCTTAATCTGCTCAGACCTGCTCAGTGCATCTGCTAGCAGATTGGCCTTATCTAATTGATACTTGATCTCAAAATAGAAATAGGAAAGAAATTCTGCCCAGCAGGTCTGACATGCATTCAGCTTCTTGATTGTCATGAAGTATTCCAGTGCACAATGATCAGTGAGAATCTTGAATTGTTTTTTCTGTTGTAGTCTCTCAAGCTCAGCTCATCACTTCTTCAATGCTTAGATGACTGCAAGCATTTTCTTGTCATAGATCTCATAGTTGAGCTCTGCATCATTCATTCACTTGAAGTAGAAGATCACATAGTGTCAAAGATTATCATTTAATCTTTGACTCAGTATCTCAACCATCACTTCATCTGAGACATCAATCTCAATGTGGGTTTCACATTCAGAGTCAAAGTAATGTAGAGTTGGAGCCTTCACCAGCTGCTTCTTCAGTTTCTCAAAGACTGATTGACATTCTGATGTCCACATGAATGGAACTGTCTTCTTTGTCAACTGGTATAGTGGTTTTGCAATTCAGCTATAGTTTCTTATAAATCATCAATAGAAGTTGTCAAATTATAAAAATGATTGAACATTTTTTACTGTGATTGAAATCTGTCACTTTGTGATGACAGCAGTCTTCTCAGAGTCTGTCTCAATCTCCTCTGTGATAATGATAAACCTCAGATATCTTGTTCTCTGAACAGCAAACTTGCATTTCTGGATGCTAGTTTGCAAGTCTGCTGTCTTTAATCAGTTCAGTATCAGATTCACTTGCTACTTGTGTTCTTCAAGAGTTCTGCTATAGATTAGAAGGTCATCCATGAATGCTGTCATGAACTTGTCCAGATAGTCAAAGAAGATACTGTTGACAAACTGTTGAAAGCAGGCAGGGGCATTTGTAAGACTGAAGGGAACCACTCAGTATTTATAGATCCTGTAGCAGGTTCTAAAAATGATCAGATCCTTCAACTTAGAGTTCATTCAGATGTGATGAAACCTCTGCTGAATGTCCAGCTTTGTAAAATATTTTGTTCTGTTGAGTCAGTCCATCAGCTTATCTATTAGAGGCAAGGAATACTGATCTTGTTTGATCATAGCATTCAGCTTGTGAAAGTCAATGTAGAATTGTAGCTTCTTCCTACTATGAGCAATCAGAATTGAGAAAGTGTAGAGGGCTGAACTTGAAATGACAAAGCCCTTTGCTAGATTGATTTCAAGATAGATCTTCACTGCTTCTAGTTTCTCCAGATTTATCTTATATAGAGACACATGTTCAATGTTTCAAATGAGATCAGTGTCAGACTGAAGCTCTATCTTAAAATCAACATTCTTTCATAGAGGAGGTAATTCATCTGATGCTTTCTTTGAGAAACAGTTCTCTCAGCCTCTCAATCATTCTGGTAAGTTGCTGATCAGCTTCTCATCAGACTTCTCCTCAGCTCCTATAAACTCTGCTTCTTCTTGAGCTGTTTATCAATTTCATACAGACTGATTATAAAGACTGTCAAGTTCTTGTTCTTCATATAATCATGAAAAGAAGCAGCTTCAATGAAGTTCATATCCATCATCTATGATGCTGTCTCCTCCCAGGTCAGTCTCTGCCTTGTCTTAGATGTTATGACTGAGCTGGTCCCTTTCAATCTACAGAGCTGAGTCTGATGCTTCTGTCTGATCTTCTTGTTCAGTTTGATCTCTCTTCATTTCACATCTGTCTGATGCTCAGATTTAAGGTCTGGATGCTTCAGTATTGATCAGAGCACTATCTTCAGCATCAGCTCTGCTATCTGTTCAGAGATAGACTGTTCACTCAGCCAAATCAGATGTTGGTTTTTAATATCAAGCCATATATTCTGTGCTGCCAACCACTTTTGTCCCAGAATGACAGAGTACTGGCCTAGATCTGTCACCAGCAAAGGAACATTTCAGAATCTTCAGCCATTCACTCAGAGGTTTAGAGTCAATGTGCAGTCTATCATCTCATCAGAGGCATCATTGTATTCCTTCATGCAGTATTTGAATGAGAGTTTCTGAAACTTTCTATTGAAAAATCTCACCAATTCTATAGCATATCAGATATCAATAAAATTCACACTATTTGCTTCAGTATCAGTGAGAGAATTTGTAGAAGTAGCAATTCCATTGTGAGCTAACTTAATTGAGATATTAAAGCTCTTTCTCTCAATCAAGTCCTTCATCTCAAATCTCTCACAGATTATTGAACTATTTGAGGTGAAGTCTTCTTTCAGACTTATTTTTTTCTCAAATCTGCTGAAGACTCAGAAGTGTCATTCTCTGTGAGCTCAGTGATCATCTGTTGAGACTTCTGCTTTGCAGAGCAGTTTCTAGCAATGTGGTCTTTCTTCTTGCAGTAGTAGCACTGAATATCTGAATGAGCACTCAAGGCTTTCTTTATGATAGAGGATTTTGTGACTGAGATGCTGTGGGAAGTTTGACTGTCAGAGGCCTGCAGAGTGTTTTGCTTGAAGATATTAGACTCATTTCCCTGCAAGCTCTATGACTTCTGAGTGGCATTGATTGTCTGAAGAATGTGAGCTGCCTGAGCACAGATCTTCTGAAACTCAGCATATGTATTGATGATTGCATTGACTACTGTCACTGTTCTCTGAAGGTCAAAGAACAGCTTGTCATTGAAGTCTATCTTGTAGTCCTCTTTGGCAATCTTGACCTCACCTGCCAGGTGTAAGAATTTTGTGATAAATTCATGATAATTGTCCCCATTGTGCATAATCAGCTTGTGATAATCACTCTTGACATTTTGCAGCTTGTTAGCATTCTTATATATTGACTTGAGGTGCTCAAATATCTCTTCTGCAGTCTGATATTGCTCAGGATGATTCTCTTTCATACAGAGTGCAATGTGATGTGCTGCATCCCCATCAGTTCAGTTTTCAATGTATGCAATTCTCATGCATTCAGTAGAGTAGTGGTCAGCATTTTCCTAGAGCTTGTTCTTCATTCAGAAGAAGCCAGTGTTCAAATTTTGACTTCTTGCTGTCAGTGAGATGTTTTGAGTCATCAATCTTGACAGATCTCTGAATAGTCTCAGAGGGGGTGACATCTCAACTTGCTACTTGATTGCTGACTGTTATGCAGATCAGAATGTGACTAAGTTCATCATGTTCAGCAATTAGCTCATCAATCTGACTTTGCTTGACAGTGGTCTGGTCAGTGATGTTGTTCTGTTCCATTCTCAGATGTGTGATTGCATCTCTCAATGTTTTTTCATCATCAAAGATGCTGTCAAAGATTGCTGCTAACTCTTTGTAAACATGATCTTTGTCTGAGTGAATTGTCTGTCTGAATTCTTCAAATGAGATCTGTGATTGATCAGTTGATCTAGTTAGAACATATCATCAGTCTCTCTTGATCTTTTCAGAGAGCTGAAAGTCTGAGGTGGCCATTCTGGTCTGAGTCTCTCTAATGACTAGAGGAGATGAGATGAGTTGCTGTTGTATGTTGTGCTGTCAGATTTTTGCTGAGCAGGTTCTACTCAATTCTGAGTAGAAGAGATAGAATGAAGCTTAGTATTATGTTAGAGAGCAAATGCAAGCTGCATAAAAAAAAAACTCTCTGTGTTGCTAACTGCTATATAATGAAATACTAAGCTTGATGGGATGAAAGAGGTGCTGAAGCCTGCCCAGATTATAACCACCTGCATGATCATTTGATCACGTGAGAATATTTGGCCTAATCAGGCGCTGAGCTTAATCTGACATCGAGTCTAACCGGGCATCGGGCCTCAGTCAGGCTCAGTCAGGCGCTGAGTCTAACAGTCTCAACAGATGATCACTGAGCTCACAGAGAATGACACTTCTGAGTCTTCAGCAAATTTGAAAAAAGAGTGAGTCTGAGAGAAGACTTCATTTCAGATAGTTCAATAGTCTGTGAGAGATTTGAGATGAAGGACTTGATTGAGAGAAAGAGCTTTAATGTCTCAATTAAGTTAGCTCACAATGAAATTGCTACTTCTACAAATTCTCTTGCTGATACTGAAGCAAATGATGTGAATTTTATTGATATCTGATACACTATAGAATTGACAAGATTCTTCAATAGAAAGTTTTAGAAACTCTCATTCAAATACTGCATGAAGAAATATAATGATGTCTATGATGAGGTGATAGACTGCACATTGACTCTAAATCTCTGAATAGATGGCTGGAGATTCCAGAATGTTCCCCTGCTGGTGACAGACCTAGGTCAGTACTCTGTCATCCTGGGACAAAAGTGATTGACAGCACAGAATATATGACTTAATGTTAAAAATCAACATTTGATTTGATTGAGTAAACAGTCTATCTCTGAACAGATGACAGAGCTGATGCTGAAGATAATACTCTGATCAATACTAAAGTGTTCAGACTCTAAGTCTGAGCATCAGACAGATGAGAAATGAAGAGAGATCAAACTGAACAAGAATATCAGACAGAAGCATCAGACTCAGCTCTGCAGATTGAAAGAGATCAGCTCAGTCATGACATCTAAGACAAGACAGAGACCAACCTGGGAGGAGACAGCATTATAGATGATGAATATGAACTTCATTGAGACTGCTTCTTTTCACAGTTATATGAAGAACAAGAACCTAACAGTCTTCATAATCAGTCTGTATAAAATTCATAAACAGCTTGAGAAGAAGTGAAGTTTAGTGAGAGCTGAGAAGGATTCTGATGAGAAGTTGATCAGCAACTTATCAGAATGATTAAAAGATCAAAAGAACTGTTTTTCAAAGAAAGCATTAGATGAATTACCTCCTCTATGAAAGAATGTTGATTTTAAGATAAAGCTTCAGTTTGACACTGACCTCATTCAGAACATTGAACATGTGTCTTTATATAAGATGAATCTGGAGGAACTAGAAGCAATGAAGATCTATTTTGAAATCAATCTAGCAAAGAGCTTTGTCATTTCAAGTTCAGCCCTTTACACCTTCTCAATTCTAATTGCTCATAGTGGAAAGAAGCTACAATTCTGTGTTGAATTTCACAAGCTGAATGCTATGATCAAACAAGATCAGTATCTCTTGCCTCTAATAGATGAGCTGATGAACTGACTCAATGAAGCAAAATACTTTACAAAGTTGAACATTTAGCAGGGGTTCCATCACATCTGAATGGACTCTAAGTCAGAGGATCTGACCATCTTTAGAACTTACTACAGAATCTATAAATACTGAGTGGTCCTCTTCAGCCTTACAAATGCCTCTGTCTGCTTTTAATGATTTGTCAACAGTATCTTCTTTGACTATCTGAACAAGTTCATAACAGTATTCATGGATGACCTTCTAATCTACAGCAAGACTCTTGAAGAACATAAACAGCAAGTGAATCTGATTCTGAACTGATTAAAGACAGCAGACTTGCAAGCTAGCATCTGAAAATATGAGTTTGCTGTTCAGAGAACAAGATATCTGAGATTTATCATTATCATAGAGAGGATTGAGACAGACTCTGAGAAGACTGCTGTCATCACAAAGTGGCAGATTTCAATCACAGTAAAAGATATTCAATTATTTCTAGAATTTGACAACATCTATCAGCAATTTATAAGAAACTATAGCTGAATTGCAAAATCACTATACCAGTTGACAAAGAAGACAGTTCTATTCATATGGACATCAGAATATCAATCAGTCTTTGAGAAACTGAAGAAGCAGCTGATGGAGACTTCAATCCTACATTACTTTGACTCTGAACATGAAACCTGTATTGAGACTGATACCTCAGATGAAGTGATGACTGGGATACTGAGTCAAAGATTAAATGATAAACTTTGATATCTTGTGGTCTTCTACTTCAAGTCAATGAATGATGCAGAGCTCAACTATGAGATTCATGACAAGAAAATGCTTGCAGTCATTCAAGCATTGCAGAAGTGATGAGCTGAGCTTGAGAGACTACAATAGAAAGAATGATTCAAAGTTCTCACTGATCATCATGTACTGGAATACTTCATGACAATCAAGAAGCTGAATGCACATCAGATCTGCTGAGCAGAATTTCTTTCTCATTTCTATTTTGAGATTAAGTATTGATCAGATAAAGTCAATCTGCTAGCAGACATGCTGAGCAGATCTGAGCAGATTACAAAGCAACAGAACAGTCATATGCAGATTCTTTTAGAATCAAAGACTTTTGATTCTCAGATCACTCTCTCTATGAATATTGCTAGCATCAACTCCTCAGAGAAAGAGAACATTGCTGAATGCATAGTATCTTTAAACAAGACAGTCACCTCAATTGAGCCTCTGCAGCAGCAAGTAGAAGAGGAGAATAGCCTCTATACAATGAAGAATAATATGTTGCTCTACTATGAAAGATTGATAATATCTGTTCAGAAAGAAACTCTTATAGCTGCTCTGCTAAAGAAAATTCATGATCAGACCTCAACAGCACATTCAGAGAAACAGAAGACTCTGACTCTGATTCACTCTCACTATTGATGAATCATCTGGTGGGTGAATGTCTTACACTATGTTCAGAACTGTCATACATACTGAGTTAGTAAGATTTCAAGAGACAAAGCTCTCAGCCTGCTAAAGCCACTATCAATACCAGAACAGACATGGCAGCATATTGCAATAGACTTCATGAATGTGTCAAAGAGCAAAAGTGACTGTGATGTCATTCTAGTTATAATCTGTCAGTTAAGCAAGAAGACAATTTCAGTTTCTATCATCTGTGAAGTTACAGTCTATGAGCTGGCTTGATTATTCATTCAATTCTACTATTTCTATAATGAGGCACCAGACTTGATTGTCTTTGACCACAGCTCTTAGTTCATATCAAACTTCTGAAATGAGTTCACAGAAATTTTAGACATAAAGTTGAAACTCACAACAGCATATCATGCACAGATAGATGGATAGACAGAGACAACAAATCAGTATATTGTCACACATCTTCACTCATATGTTAATTACTATCAAAATGACTGGAATGAGTGATTACTCATTATAGATTATGCTTCTGCAGTCATCTCAAACATTTTCATTAAAATCTTTCTCTTTCTAGCTGTAAATGAATATGAGTCATGAACATCATTTGACTGAAGGTCTCTGTCAAAAGAACTAAGAACAAAGAAGAGAATAAATTGAAGAGCTGCTCAAAACTTTATTAAACAGATGAAAGAGATCTGGAAGTGAGCAGACAAGAGCATGAAGACAGCACAGAAACAGATGAAGAGACAGACTGATAGACATCATCAAAAACCTGACTTCACAGTGAGAGATTTTGTCTACTTGACATTGAAATCATATAGAATTGACTGATCAAGCTGTAAGCTGACAGCACAAAACACAAATCTCTTCAGAATTCTAGAGAGAGTGAGCAACATCTATAGACTGAATCTTTTCACAATCATGAAAATTTATTCAATCTTCTTTTCAGACAAGCTGTGCAAAGATTCAAAAGATTCTCTACCAGAGCAGACTGTCAAACCATCAGATTCAATTGAGATAAATGATGAAAATGAATGAGAAGTGAAGCATATATTAATCAGTTAAATAAATTAAGATAAACTGCAATATCAAGTCCATTGAAAGAGATTTGATGAGAACTCATCTTGATACCCAGCTCATGACTTCAAAGAATCATCACATGTCATATGCAACTTCTATGAAGCTAATTCTATAAAAGCCAGACTCTCAAAGTGACTAAATGAGTGGCTGAAGGCATGGGAGACAGACAGCTATCTGAAGAATGAGATTGATGACAATCTACCAGCATGAGAACATGTCTGTTTCTAGACTGAGAGGTGATGTTAGGCTCAGTGCTCAACTGAGTCTGATTGAGGCCTGATGCTCAGTTAGACTTGATGTCAGATTAAGCTCAGCATCTGATTAGACTAAATATTCTCATGTGATCAAATGATCATGTGAGTGGTTATAATCTGAGCAGGCCTCAGCACCTCTTTCATCTCATCAAGCTTAGTATTTTGTTATATAACAGTTAGCAATGCAGAGAGTTTTCTTCTTATGCAGCTCACATTCAGTCTCTAACAATTAAAGCTGCTGACTCTCAATCATTTAAACATATAGCATCACAGTATAGTATATATGAAACTATTGAACATATTACTCATATATACTCTTAGTGTGCAGAAAATTATTTTTAATATAATTTACTACTTTCTATATATAATTGTTGCTTAATTTAATTTGAAATACTTTAAGTGATGAAAGATTAATTGACTAAATGATCTGATCAACTAAATAATAAATTATATTATTATATTACTTATATTTATATTAAAAAATATTATTATCTACTTTTATATAATATTATTTATATTGCTGAAAAGATATATTATCATAAAATTGCAGTAAATAACTAGTATAAAATAAGAATTTAAATACAATAATATTATAAAAGTTATAATATTGAAAAAACTTTTCAGTAAGATAAGATCTGTGATTATTAAATAGTAGTAATTAAGAATTATTATTACTATTATTATTATTATTTATTATTTATAATATATTCAATCAGTAACTATAATATCTATCTAGTTAAAATTAGAATTTAACTATTTTATTAATTTAACTAATAAATAATAATTAATTTATATATTTATATAATTTTATCTTAGAATAATATAGTATTTAATAATTTTTTAATAAAAAATATATTTACAATTTCAATTTTAATTCAGTCTTTTTTTTAATATAAATAAAATAAAATAAAATAAAATAAAATAAAAACAATAAATTTAATATAAAAAAACTTAATAAAAATATTCTTGAAAATATTTTTAGCTTTTTTATAAATTAAATATCAAATTTATTTAATAATAAATTTTATTCTCTAAAGATAATTTTTATTTTCTCTATAAATTTAATTAAGAACTTTTTTTCTAATTTAATATTAAACAGAAGTAAAACTTAATTAATCTGCTTAAAATAGTCTTTAAAGTAGTTAAAATAATCTGCAATTTATCATTTTTAAGTAATTATAAATAAATTAATACTCTTTAATTTATTTTTATAATATTGATAAAATTAATTTACTCAATACCCTTTAACAGATTCTTTATTGAATTCAATCATCAAATTTCACACTATTTGAGATGTAGAAGCAAGACTGTGATCTGCTAGATGATTTATATACTGAATAAAAATTTCTTCTTATAAGTTAATTAATTTTTTATAATATTTTAATATTATATCAGATCTGCAAATCTGTTCATCTTTATATTACTGTGTCAATGTAGTCAGATTGGTTTTATATTTTAAAGCAATTTATTTATAATTTGGAAATTCTTGCAATTTTAAATCTTCAATTGCAAGCTGAATTGCAGCTTTGTTGATCATGCTGTTGAGGTTTGAAGTTGAAGAATTAGGGTGAAATTTATGAAATCATTGGGTGGCAGAAATCATTGGGTGGTCAATCACATTACTCACCGCCCAGTCTCATACATAAACCTTCCAATGTTCAACATCTCCTGTCTTGGAATCCTACTTGATTTGACTCTTGAGATATTAACCTAACATACATACCTATTGCAATTGACCAGGAGTTAGCATAGATAGCTCTCCACTCCCTCAGCTACCGCTGCCCATCACTGCAGTCCTCTTCGGACCATTCACTTTCACCCCGTTTCACGTCATTTCCCCTTATCTACCTTTCAACCACACCCATATCCAGCAATGGCTGGGGCTGACAACTCATATTCCCCTACTGACAGTTCGTTGGACAAGGCTAAAATCATCCCGAGAAAGACCATGTCCGGTATCGATGTTGTGGGGCACAATTTACCCCCTTCTCCAGCGCCCTCCAGCCCGAATGCTGGTAGGCGATATGCGCTGGCGACGGAGCTAGTATATACAGAAGGCAATGACCAGTTCAATTCGAGCAGCATGCCCATTTACCAGGTAAGAGATGCAGAACATGTTGTGTCTGTCTTTTTTGTTATGACCAGATTGTTGCTGTTTTTGTGGTGGGGTACCTATGTTACAATCTAAAATGCCCGCAACTTACATATTTTATATCTGTTAGAGCGCAACCTTCAAACAAACTTCTGGCTCTGGCGGTGGAGAATACGACTACACACGATCCGGAAACCCCACTCGAACACACCTAGAACGACACCTGGCCAAGATCATGTCCGCCGAACGAACCCTGGCGGTATCCTCCGGCATGGCAGCGTTGGATGTGATCACTCGCCTCCTCACGCCTGGTGATGAAGTCATTACCGGTGACGATTTATACGGTGGTACAAATCGGCTCCTGAAATACCTCTCCACGCATGGCGGCATCATCGTCCACCACGTCGATACCACCCGACCAGAGAAGGTGGCGGAAGTCTTGTCAGCAGCAACAAAGTTAGTATTACTGGAGACGCCTACAAATCCACTGATCAAGATTGTCGATATCCCTCAAGTTGCAGCATTGGCACATGAAGCAAACCCCGGCGCCCTTGTCGCAGTCGATAACACCATGCTCTCCCCACTCCTTCTCAACCCACTCAATCTGGGTGCCGACATCGTCTACGAGAGCGGAACAAAGTACCTGTCAGGTCACCACGACTTGATGGCTGGCGTAATCGCCGTCAACGACATATCCCTAGGCGAAAAATTATACTACCCCATCAACAGTTCTGGCTGCGGCTTATCTCCCTTTGACTCCTGGCTGCTCCTCCGTGGCGTCAAAACACTCAAAGTCCGCATGGAACAACAACAATCCAACGCGCAGCGCATCGCTGAGTTTCTCGAAGAACACGGCTTCCGTGTCAGATACCCGGGCCTCAAATCACATCCACAATACACACTTCATCACTCCATGGCCCGGGGGTCGGGGGCTGTGCTCTCCTTTGAGACAGGTGATGTTACGATCAGTGAGCGGATTGTGGAGAGTGCCAAGCTGTGGGCGATCAGTGTCAGCTTTGGATGTGTGAATAGTCTTATTAGTATGCCGTGTCGTATGAGCCATGCGAGCATCGATGCGAAGACGAGGAAGGAGAGGGATATGCCGGAGGATCTGATCCGGTTGTGTGTGGGGATCGAGGATGTGGATGACCTGATTGATGATCTGAGACGGGCGGTACGTTTATTTTATTTTATTTTATTCGCTCCTTTTTTTTTCATTAGTTTCTACTTCTTAATTTCAATATTTTTTTGGAGAAAAATGGCGTACTAACGTCAGCTTCATTCAATTGGAATATAGCTTGTTCAAGCTAGCGCCGTAAATCTATCCTTAGACGATTTCCAAGCCATAAGCCAACCCCCGGCCTAATCGTGAGATAGGTTTTCATTTACGATGAACCATGCCCCCTCCTCCCCCGTCTCCTTTCCCAAACAAGCCAACTTCAACTTTTGCTCTCGGATTTGGAGTTAATGATCTTCACACTTATGAACACCGACAATAATTGTACATATACACCCGACGACAAGGTCCCGGCGTTATTATTGTTTTGTTATTATGGTAATAAAGGAGGAACAAATCTCCTTGTATACATGTTATTTTGAATGAGACAAAATACAAAATGTATTGGAAGGAATTCTTGATTACATATCACATATCACATACCACATATCACTTAGTTATATTTCATGTTCCCTAGTCCATTCAAGCCCGTAGATGTATTAAAGAAACTTGTAAAATATACCAGTAAAGTATCTCTCGGCATACCAAGTACAGAACCCTCCCCTTTCCTCTGTCCTTGTCGTTAAACTCATTTAAAAAATATATATATAGAAGCTGGCCATTTACATACAAGTACTTCCCTTTCACACCGCATACCTAACGAGATGTATACGCCAATCCAATCACCCCAGTACATAACCACAGCAGTCCAAATTTTCCAATCTTTGAAAGAGGCCGGAATATAATGCCATTTGATGCTGTGCTCTGAGCCTGTGTCATCTGACAACCTGGCTGTAATAAATGCCCGCTCAGATGGAGTGAGGAGCCTGGCCAGTCCGGGGCTATCAGGAAGGATGAACCACACCAAAAAAGGAGCATGCGACTGGGACACGGCCCTCTAGAATAAAATCCTAGACATTGATAGCGTTAGAAGTAGCTCTTGATATCTGATGGTACATGCGTAAATACCATCGCCACCCTGCAAATTGCCCACTCCATCAATTTTCTGTATCCCAAATGCCAACAATCCTGATAATGCGCCAGAAAGGGATGCCGAAGCATAGAAGACGGCAATACGAGATTGGACCTCATATCTTCGATACCAGAGGGTTAGGAGAAAGGTAGCTGCTGAGAAGAATCCGGATAGAATTTCCTACTAGTAACATTTCGTTGAGCTGGCGCCTGGTGAGTTTGGGTTGAAACATACTTCTTTAACATTGAGGAAGAACCTGGCGACAACGAGCCCTCGATAATTTGCAACAATACCTATCAAACAAATGACGATATCTCGAGTATAAAAGTTCATCTAATAGTAACTTTCCTTTTTCTTTGAACTGACATCATCACTGTTCCTCAGCAAGTAACATCACCGATATCCATATTGACGGACGTAAAATGTTCAGTACAATGTTTATTGATAGTTCGAATAGCGCGTATGGAACAAAAAATACCGTCAAGGCGATATTGTATTGCATGCCCCGAAGCTGGAGATCGTCGTTCATGCCCGCGATTTTGATATTTGCGACTGTGATCGTGAAATTAGCATCGAATTGCCCATGGTTAGTCACACAAACATGATTAAATATGATTATGAGTAGAATTCTCCCATGAACAAATGTACGAAAGCAACCAGATTAATTTATCACTCACTGTTGCTTCTATCAATAAAATGACAAGAGATATAGCACTGCCGGCAAAGGACAAGTCGATGCTCGATTTTTCACAAAATCCGTGTGGTTTCTTCTTGACTGTATGGATCATGGTCCACCTCTCCTGTAACAACCTCGGCACTTCATGACCGTCCGAAGAAGACGAACCAACCGTGGCATTTTCATCTGCATGCTCGACCCTCATTTTCTCACTATACAGCAAGAGATATCTCTGGCTAAGCCATTAGGGATTGATCGATGATCAAGAGGCTGGTGGTGGGAAGAAATGGAAACAATGAACTAAAGAGATCCTGGTAAAACGCAGGTAGTAGAAGTGGGGAAGTGCCATGTTATGATGAATCACTCCTTCACTGGAGGTAAACACGGTAGATCTATGCGGTAAGGTAAGATCATCCTTGAAGAAAGGAAGCTATCATATACAGTTAGCCCAACGGCTCCAACTCCAGCAGGCGTCAATATCACCTTTCAGGGATCTCCAAAAGGATTTTAAAACTCCGCAACGATGCTCAAAGTTAATATAGGCCAAGGGCTGGCCAGTAAAATGATTGCTCCCCATTCCTGGTTATTGACAGGTGTCATTGATAGACCAGAGAGCACTGCCCGAAAAGACAAAGCATGCTTCTGCTGGTGCCAAAGCGAACAGCTCAGGCATGCGAAACTCCCTTACAAGCATTTACCCTCGGTAAAAACGAAATTCGCCATTGTTTGTCTGTGGGGAAAACGTGGGGCAGCGGGGAAGTTGGTGGATTAAAGAGGAACCTGAGAAACCCCCAATCTTGGGTTGACAGTCAATTAAGTGATTTTGACAAATTTCGCAGAGCAGTCTACTGCCCTTTTCGATTCAGGGAGGAGTGGGATCCATTGTTTTTTCTTCGATGGAAAAAAAATCACCGTTCTGCCAGCAACTGCTTCTTAAGACTCGGTTTTTCAAAGAAAGTTCATTAAATAGGTGTCGTAGTAAAATGAACAGAAATCAGGATATCCAACTATATGATATTCCCACCTTTTGAAGATTATGCGTTCTTGGTCTTGTAAGCAGAAGAGGTTCACAACGAACCTCAAGACGAGCGGGTGAGTTAGTCCTAAGGACGGACGCTTGTCGTCACACATCATTAAAGTCCATATAAATTTAACGGAGATAATGAGAAGAGCATGGATAATTGACTGCAATTCTGTCAGTCTTCCGCTGTATTATTGAAGGCATGCCGATCCCAGAAGCGGCGGTTCAAGCTGTTCCAGGAGCTGGAGAACTTGTCTCCACATATTGACTATAATGGTGGTAGAGATAGGACAGAAGCTCCAGTGTCAATCAATCACAGCCAAATCTCTCTGTCTGCTATTTAGTTAATACCAAGAGGATTGTCAATGTTGCTGTTGTTGAACCCTTGCGTAAGAAGTGAGATGATAACTAACTAGTTAACTATACTCTATGGCTTAGAAATGACATGCCCAAGAACAAAAGTTGCCGTCAGTTGGCTCGGCCTGAAATCGGAATAGCCCAAAAGGTTCAGCCTTGAGGTTCCGGCCAACTTGACATCATCAGAAATTCTCTTAGTTAATTCAAAAAAAGACAATATTACAACAATGGCATGGACAGAGCCAATGGGAGAGAATATGCGGTGCTTGACATGCGCCTTTTATGAATGTTTACTTTTAGATCCCCATTCGTTTGATATCGACAAATTGCATTCTTTTTCCACTAGCCACAGCGTCCTCCTGTTTTGTATTTGTCTAGGGAGCTTGAGCTAGCTCTTCTCGCCTCTCCTATATTAGTATTTTCCCTCTTTCTTTTTCTCTTTGGATTCATTCGCCTCGTCCGTGCGAATTGTTCCTACAGCATGTTCGCGCGAAAATGAGTCGTGAGGAGTCGACCACCCAGTTACCATCCCAGCGGGTTTCTGCGCCAACAATTCAAACACCGCAGCCCAGTGATTTCCCGAATTCGAGTTCGTTGTCCACAAGAAAATGGAATACAGACAGCTTAGGATCGAGATTGGCCGTAGATGCGGCCAGCGCAGCTGGAGCAGCTTCGTTGATATGTCCGCTGATCACTATTATTGACAAGTTAGTGGATAACTCTGTGTTATTTCCCTTAGATTACATCGGCGCAATTCTTTTAAACTTGCAAAAAACTGACATCTTTTTTAATCAATCTTTACAGATCTATTATAGAGAAAGCTGCGAAAGGAATTTTAATCTTGCAGAGTCTTAAATCATCACTTGTGGCGCTGGTCAAAAGGCCCCATAGTTTCTTTATCTCGACCCCTTTTCTGCTTATCTACACTCTGTACGGCTCCACCTACTTAACCGCCAATGTCATTGACACCGTGACGTCGACGATAAATGACCGTGCATTCAGCAACGTATGCGCGGGCCCGGCTAAATTTATTGCCACTGCTGCTGTCAATATGTCAATATGTGTTTACAAGGATGCCCGATTTGCGCGGATATTTGGTGCACAGGGCTCTTCCCCAGTTGATAAATCATCCCCAGCATCTCAGTCAGGAATGACCCAGCCAAACCGAAACCCCGTCTACTGCTACCCTTCCCCATCCAATGCGCCTGAATCTCTGCCAATCCCGAAACGCTCATTCGCCCTCTTCTGTCTCCGCGACAGCATGACTATATTCGCTTCCTTCAACCTCCCAACGCTCCTCTCGCCTCATATCCCCGATATCCTCGCTTCCACTCCATCCTCCAAGACAATGCTAGCACAGTTTTCCATTCCAGCGTCCGTCCAGCTATTCAGCACCCCTCTTCATTTACTAGGCTTGGATCTATACAATCGTCAACCCGAAGGTGGACTACTTGCAGCTGATAGATGGAGTCGGGTCAAGAGAGATTGGGCTCCAAGCTGTATCGCTCGAGTTGGAAGAATTGTGCCCGCTTATGGCTTTGGAGGTGTGGCTAATACGAAGTTCAGAGCGTCGTTAATGAAATCCTTAGAGTGAAAGAGTGCCGGGATATAGAAGGTTCTCAAAAATAATTGAATCAGGAACGGAAGCTCTGAAGCTGAACAACGCACAATCTACCAAAATTAGAACTACTTAAACGACTTGCCTGCCTGATTCTCGCTCTATCAACCAAGGATATTGCCTCCATCCCTTCTCCATCTCTAAAAATGTTTCGAACCCTCAACCTTTCATGCATTGAAATCAACGAGAAGCCCCCTTTCTTCAACTTTTTTGTATGAAGTAATACCCAATCAGTGCATTTTTTCCTTTTTAGCACAAATTTATGGGACATATCTTTCTGCACTAGCGGCTTTACTAACTAGGGTTTTGTCTTGTCATTGGATTTTGTCGGGAATTTGCTTTTATTTTATCCATTGTATACCTAGTTACATGATTACACATACAACTATAGATAAAACAAGATGGTTTGTATACCTGGAAAGACAGGGTTGTTGTTTCATTCTTTCTGTTTTATCTAGATTTTCTTTTTGTGTTTTATCTTTCTTTTCTTCCCAGATAGTTCGGGAGTTAATGTTTTGATTCCCCTATTCTTGACATTTTCGTTCTTGACAATTATTGCTGTGAACACTTGAAGGAATGCATAACTTTGGCTTATATTAGTACTCAGAAGGGTAGTATCTGTTTTACAACAACAAGCTTTACTTACTCTGTAAAGTAAGTTGCAGTAAATGAAATGAAATGCAAGATGAAGGGAAACTAAAGTTATTAAAGAAAGAAACAAATAAAAAGAGCAGAAAAAGGGATAAATCTTAAAATTTGCCCACACTCAGAATCGAACTGAGGATCTTATCATTACTAGTGATACGCTTTACCACTAAGCCACGCGGGCACATCTGCTGCATAGATCAGAAGGTATCTATTATTAGTCAACTGAATCATTGTAGAACACATTTCAAGTTATTCGTCAATTATAAATATATTAGTGTATTTATTAATTTTCTCAATATTATTTTTGTTGCAATTTTGACCGTTCTGCCCGCCCATATGTCTTGCGAGACCACATTTATATGGATATTACACGGACCAAGTTCGAAAAAAGGGAAGGAAAGCCTCCTATCCTCTCTAAAGAGTGCAAAGAGAGGGGAGATGCATTCCGCTTCACCTCCTTGTTGCTTGAAAATCTCCCTTTATCCATCATGGCATATATATTCGAATGTATGTACAGAATGCAAGTTAATGATATGTTGTGTGATAGTTTTGTTCCAGTCGATGATTTGTGTTGAGAAAGAAGACCAATGGAAAATTATCCACAACCTGGATCTGTAGAGTCAAAGTGTAATAATATAAGCCTGGGAAGTAACGGACACCAAATAAATGAGAGATAATGCCAAAAATGTTACGCAAAAGGGAGGGGGGATTCAAATCAAAATTACAATCAAGCCATCGAGGGGAGAGTATCCTTAAACCCATACTTCAGTTATTCCAGTCAACCTAGCTCACTCACTCAATCGCCCTTTTCCATTTCTGGTTTCTTGGGCTCGTTTTGGTGTTTCTTCTGCTCTTGGTACCGCATTAAATTAGAGAGGATCGCTGAGGATGTCTGACTCTCTTCCGCAGGCTGTGATGCAGCCTTTTCCCCTTCGATGACACGGAACGCACTCCGGAATGCCCCCTGAACCCCGTGTTCGACCGGTTTATCAAACATGTAGGGTAGGAAAGGGACAACCGCGAGACCAAGCTATATTTAGTATTACTTAGCAACTATCAAGGCCGGGATGTCATTTCGACAGCTCATTTCAATTTTATCACCACGAGCCATCTACGAAGGACATAAACCTACCCCGATTGGCACCCATGTCCGTATCAAAGTGATCTTCGCACCCTTCAAAGCGCGTCCAGAGTACTTCACCACAGAATGTATCGTTAAAGCGGGCAACCCCATACTAGCTATGACTTGAAAAACGGCGCGCTCCGCCATAACAGCGCGATAATCTTCACCAAGGGGTATCTTTGTCGTCAGCCAGGGCACAAGGGTATCCTCCTCTGGATCCGGCCAAGGCATGGGATGCGCCTTTGACGCAGTGGAGGTGAGGGTAGCCTCCTGCTGGTGTTCTAGCTTGCGTCCAGCGACGGCGTCGATTGCTAGATACTCAGGCACAGCCTCAGTCGCACTGTGATATGCGTTACATGCCGGAGCTAGCACACGTCTGTTCAGCAGATAGGCTTTGTATCCTTCATTGGCGACGTCTCCTATAACATAAGCCCAGGAGATGCCGTATGCAGAGCGCACGAGCCAAGGGTGAGCAACTGGCCGGAAGGATTCTCCAATGTCGGATGTATAAGCTACATAACGATGAGCGGAGAGTAGGATGGTGCGGATACGGTTGGTATATGCGACATATCGGTATTTAGTATCAGTGGAATCGGCGGCGCTAGATGGGAGGCCAGGTGTTAGGTAGGCTCTCTTGTAGCATTATCGCATATCCATACTAGCCATCATAGAGCTTATCCAGCAGCTCTTCTTCGCGGTTTACAAGCTTCTGCAGCTCCCGATTTAGTTTTAGATTAGGGGGAGCAAGGCCTTCGGGAGACGGTTTGTGCGGAGGGTTATCGCTATTATCATTAGGTTGGGGCTTTTTGCTGATGCCCCAAGCCATGATACGATTTTATGATGTAACTAATGCTGAAAATGCTCTGTGTAGTCCATTTGCCGACGCTGGTAGGGCTAACTATCTGCAGCTCTGCTTACGCTTGATGGCGCATATCCCAAGAATGGAATAAATAACAGTTGATATTTACTTCCATCAGTAGAGACAGAAAAACAGGAAGCGGAGTGGTGAGATACTTTGTTGGAGGCATAACACTGGTACCTAAGGAATAAGTGCCATATATTTCCATCCCCATGGAAAGAACCAAGTGCTATTTCAGTGTGGCAATATTTGGCACCTAGCATGGACCGGCGATTTCTGTTTCTGGTTCTACGCTAACCGTAAAAGGAGTAAGTGCCGTGTCAGGTGACCTCAAAAAGGACATTAAGCCTCCTAAAACAAAACACCCGGTCAAGTTGGTAACCAGCGTCAATTCATCAATTAGATTAACATCGATACATACCCTGGATTGAGCCCCTCAAACTCCAATTGCACTCCCCACTCCCGACTCGAATAGTAGCCGGTCTCACGTTCCCATAATGGTTGTCTACTACCAAATTGCCGGCCGCAAAGTCGGCTCCCATGTCGTAGGTCTCCCACTCTTTAACTTCCAACCATATTCAATATCAATTCATATGTAATGATCCATACCTCCTGATCTGGCTGCATATGTATTACTTGGAACAGCCACAACAGAAATGGGATATATGAGTTACACTTCAATTCGGAACATCGGACTGACTTGATAATCATCACAGCTCGCCATGGCTACCCTCGGGACTACATTTCTCGCCAGCTATCTCGCCATGCCATCCAAGGCAGACAAGCAAAAAGGACCACCAATTAAAGCTAGCAGCAAGGATGAGGAACAGTTTATCCAGTACGTGTGTATTTCTAAGTATATGTATAAGTATATGCGTACATATACACCCCAACTCAACGTTGCTCTATTTTTTTCTTTCTTCCCCCCCCCTTCCCCTCCACCCCCCCCCCCCCCAAAGTCAAACACCCCGCTTGCCTTCGTATCAGAAACCGCGGAGATAATGAAATGATAGATATTCTAACCTCTGAAAACGTAACACAGTGAATTCCTGAAAACCATGGACGCCGAGGAAAAGAAAGAGAAACATTAAACATTTTCCTGTCTTTTTATCTACCACTTTCTGTACGACATACACTTTTTGTCGCATTCTATACGTTAGAGTTCTATCCCTGAATACATTATTTTTTTCGCTGCTTATTCTTTGGATGAGTGAACGCACTTTTTACTCGTGTTCAGAAATAGAGAGATGTGTGTAGAAAGAAAATGAGATGGGGTTGGCTGGTAAATGGAAGCGGGAAAGGGGAAAAAGAGAACCGGGCCCGCCGGACATCACAATGCTATAAATCAAGAAAATAAACGAAAGACTTCTCCGATACAAATTTATTCGAGGGCTCGCATGCGGTCGTTGTCATTGCTAAGAACTACATCTGCAACCTGAGTGTATCAAATCTCCTGTGGAAAACTCGCTTGATATCCCGCTTGATCATTTACAATGCCACACTGCCACACCTTGCCTTTACTGAGCTTAACTTATTGCTTTTATGTTGAGGAAATATATCTTCGGTGTGATATAATGTTGGATGTTGTCCAATTTCATAGATACTTTGGCGGAGATTTGGTTTGTTCTCATCCCCATCTCCTTGCCCCTGCTCTATTTCCCATTCATGATATTTTCATGAGTAACTGGACATAAATACATGAAACATCTTGAAATCACAGATATTATTATAACAGTACTGGTCATAAAATTACAGACAGAATTTTCAACCAAATATTCTTTACAATGTGTATTCTGTGTGGAGATACTAATTACTATTGAGGTAGCACTTATTGATGTACTCGATGCACACACGGGATATCACATTAGGTATGAGGATCAAGATGGATATCAACAAGAAAAAAGAACACTCACTTAATTCATAACTCATAACAATTCTCGAAAAGAAAGGACATATCACGGCCTCAACTCCACCACCCCCTCAGACTTAACCGGCCTCCCAACCTTAACAAACCCCGTCTTCCCCACCAAATCCATCACAATACTAAACAACGTCGCCGTAGAACTCTTATCGGTCACCTCCCGGCAAATCGCAGTCGGATAGCCCTGTTCATCCTTCAATACATCCTCAAGAACCACAACACCCGGACTCACACCCGCAGCCAACTTCTCCGCCACCAGCTCCCTCACCCTCTTCAACCGCAGGGGGCTATCTTGCAAATACATAATCCCCTCCGTGCCCACGTGTGGGCGTATGAAATGGTTACTATGCGTGATGACACCGGGAGAATCATCATCGCCCATATCCAACTTTACAATGTCGTTAGCCGAGCACTCTAGCCCCACCCCGCCCGTCTGATGCGCGATGATAATATGGCAAGCAGCCGCGACACCGTGCCTTTCCAGTTTGGCAACCGCTTCGTCGCGAGAAGAACTATCCAACACTGCGCGTAGGGCGATGTGTGTAGGCAGTTTGGAGAAGTTTGTGCCGCGTGCCTTAATGGCGTTGAGGGTTACACCTACACCATAACTATTTAAACCGACCTTGCCGATTATACCTGCTTCAGTTATCATGTGGATTGTTGGTTTTTGCGGAGTAGATGCTGTTTGGCGAATGTTCATGGCGAGGAGGTTGAGAGATTGTTCACGCTCCCACTTAGTCAGGGGTTTGTAAGTTGGGGCTTTTAAGAGCTGCAGAGGGGATGAAGAAACTCACATCCCAATTTTGAGCAAGGAAACTGCCCTCCGTAGATTTCCAAGAGAGAGCGGTGCATCCATCGTTGAACATGCCGTATGCGATTTCCGTGCGCACGTCCAGGGCGAGAATGGATTCCACAGCCACATCAGCTCCTTTGGCAACGCCTGTGTGTTGGTTTTTTTGTCTTAGTTTCATTCAGTATTAACCAATATATGTACGGAGAAGTATCGCCGATGCCGTTTACTTTCATACGAAAGGAGTTTTATATATTTACCAGAAGGAAAGAAAACACACCTTGCATTTCTTGCATACATTCCGGGAACGAGGACTCCAGAAAGGGCACAAACTTTACTGCCGCCTCGCATACTTGCGGACAATCAATCAAGCATTTCCTCTTAAAGAGATCCTCGTAGAATTTTAGGCTTCCCCCTATCTGCTCCCGCGCTTGTTCACCATGTTGCAGCCCTATCTGTTGCGCTCAAGACATTCAGGTGTTAGGGTCTCTCGGTTTTATGGTTGCATAAAGATGTGTTTGATCGCATTTGTTGCATACCTCATAGGAACTTCCTTCACAAGATATAAGGCGCATTCTTGAGACGAGTGCAATGTGAATAGATGATATTAAAACGTTGCGTTGTTTGAAGATATATGGATGTGATGCGACAGAGTCTGGTACCTAGCGAATGTATACCACCCGATGAGCGGAGCAGGGTGATAAGACCGAGGTCGCCTGTCCCCTCATGCCTGTTTGCCGTAACTTTTGGCCACCAGGATAGCGCCCATGGTCTATAAATGCCTGGTTCAAGAATATCACTCACTATGACTGCAGTCAATTACATTGTTTTGATGAAGCTGAGCTTTGTGAATTTTGTCAAGAAAAACAGATCAAGCATCACATCAACAACATTGACCAGAAGAACAACAACAAGGTCTACAGACATCAGCTTATCAGTAAAGAGTTTGGTATAGGAAAAACAACAGTCAATCGCTCTCAGATCTGCAAGTTGTAAGTTATTTGTTGGCATGTAACTACTAGTTACACTGGTTCAAGACATAAGCAATGACAGCAGCCACCATGCTGACTTGAGATCTAGTCACACCCAGCTCCCCAATACAAACTTTCCGTATTAGAAATAAGTTTGATGATGATGACGATGAAAATGACATGGCGTAATCAGAGGTTGATTGTGTTCAGATTGGGTCCTTGTGTAGGAAACAGTCTATAGGGATGGCTTGGGTTTTGTTTGTGTTTGAGTGATGGAATCAGGCTCTCATGTTCACTATGCAATTGTGAAAAATGATCTTGTTCTTTTGAATATGAAGCAGGATATACCAACCGGGAGTGCGGAGGGTTTATCGACTCGTGCGTATGGTACCACATTCGGTAGCTTTCCCGCTCTATCATCGCGATCGATCCCGCAGAACACTCTTGCATTTAAACGGGGTGGTATCCACATCCAATAACCCAGTGCACATGTGCACATGCCCCGCTTCGCTTTTACAATTCGGAAGGAGCCAGTATAACTACCAGTCCTTGAACGAACTAATCCGCCGGTTTAACTTTCAGTCTGTTGACAAACTGCCAGCCACGACGACCGCACTGACAAATAAGCACGTAGAAGAACGACTCAAGATCATGCCTATAGGTATGGTCAAAATTAGGTAGCACCCCAATTACATTAACTAGTTAACTAGTTAATATAATTCCCAAGCAAGTGCAACACTCAAGTAAGTGCAAAATCAAAACCACAAGTGTTAGGGCGCGAATGCGAGCTGCATAAGAAGGAAACTCTCTGCGTTGCTAACTGCTATATAACGAAATACTAAGCTTGATGGGATGAAAGGGCCTGCCCGGGTTATAACAACCCGCATGGTCACGTGATGAGAGTTAGGCCTAATCAGGCGCCGGGCCTCGGTCAGGCTCAATCGGGCGCTTAGCCTAACAACCAGAGCTCAACTTATTAAATTTTAACTCAAATTATCTCAATGCTATAACACTCAATTAAATTAAATTAAATTACATGCAGTTGAGAACATCTTAATCTTGTATGTCTGAGGATATTACAATTGCTACAGTGTTGTAAAGCTTATCAGTATAAAGTAGATGCAAATAGTAAAAATTTATAAAATTAAATAACTAACTGTTTAACAGATACTGCAGACTGTGCAAATGCTGCAGATGAAGTGAGAAGATCTTGAACTTTTTCATTAATTAAATCTTCTACTTCTTGTTGAATATAATATTTAGATCTTTTGTGTTTTTACTTTTTTATTTTTTTTATATTGAATATATTCTAATATTACTTTTTTATAATAGTAATATTGATTATTTTATATTTACAGATTTTAACAATTTGATCAAAGTTTTTTACAAAGTATTGAGATTTGTTAGGGAGTAAATGCAAGCAGCATAAGGAAACTCTCTCTGCATTACTAACTACTATATAATAAAATACTAAGGTTGATGAGGAAAAAGAGGTGTTAGAGTCTGCTCAGATTATAAACAGCCTATAAGACCACATGACTGGATCACAACCAATCTGCTAGATTACATGTAAGCGTAGTCACGTGATGGAGATAAACCTAGCCTTAGTAAACCTAGCCCCAGTGCTAAGTCTAACATCATCTTTCAATGTATAAATGACAACATACACTCAGAGACATGACTACAAAACTAAGCAGCAGATGTCTTAATCAATCTTGATCACATCTCTATAAGCTCTCTCCCATCCTCTCAGACAGCAAGTCTGATGGTGTGTCAACATAGCACTGTCAGTGTGTCTGATCTCTTAACAACATCTAATGCATTCTGAGCTTTGACATACATTTGCTCTCTCATATACTGACCATTCAAGAGATCTCATCTCTTCATCTCAATCACTCACTGCACATATGAACTGAATGACATGAAGTCTTCAAGCTCCTCTACACCAGCAGACAGCTCAAAGAGCATAAATATTGCATTAATATATCTCAATCTATATAACTTAATGACTAGGGAGCTTTTAGCCGCCTATGAGACTAAGACATAGAAATCTCATGCAGAAGCACTAGCTGCTGCAAATATGCTTGATTGAATTGAAGAAGATTTAGATGACATGAAGACAAAAGATCTATCAAAAGCACTGACTTTTGAAGTTGTCATGAAGATATTAATCAAGAACTGATATAATGAAAGTCTAGAAACAGTGAAGTAGTTCATCACAATCAAATTTACTAACTTCACTGATGCAACTGATGCAAGAGCTTCTATCTATGCAAAGACAGTTGCAAATAGCACTAATGTAGCAAAAACACTAGCAATCATATCATAGAAATATCTGCTTAGAAATAACTTCAGAGAAGAAAAAATATCATGAATTCTCACATGTCTGTCTTCAAATCATCTAGTCTGCAAAGCAAGCTCAATTGCTATTTTTAAAAAGTTGAAGACTGAACTTTTAGAGTCTTTGACAGCAGTCATCACAGCAGTTCAAGTCATTCTCACTGGCATTGCTATTATTTCTAGAAGCTTATAAGACATGAAGACTCTGCTAGTTAAAAAGAATGATGTAGCAGCTGCTCTCATCAGTGCTTAGATAAAGAAGAAAGAATATTGAATTATTTATCTGATTTCTGAGCTGCTCATGAAGATTAATAACTATAATGATGAAACTCTGCATTTCTCAGCAGAATTTATGACAGAAGAATTTATACTTCAAATCAGAATTAAGTCTGTTCAGAGTTACTGAGTAAAAACACATTCTGAAAACTTAATAGTCACTATTATATTATATTTTTTACAAAATACAGCAGCAAATCTATCATCAAAAGTGAAATTATATGAATATTAAAGATCAGTAATCAGAAAAACATCTAAGATTAAAATACAATAATGCAGCAGATGCTGAGAATTTCATCAAAAGAGATACTGTTTTCATATCTCTCATTGTAAAAAATGCAGCTCTAAGAATCATATGAAAGAAAATCTGATCTATTATAAGAAGAATAAAATGTATGAATGTCTCAATAACTGCACTAACTATCTTGAATCACATGCTGTGAATGATCTATCCTGCTCTATCAAATCAGAAATAAAGAATGAAATTGTTCAAAGATATTCAAGAAATTAGCTAAGAGATATCTACAATGCACAGAATAAGACATACTTGATCAAGATAAATAACAGCAAATGCAGTGATCAAGATTCATCAGCAGATCTGAGAATGAATGACTATACTGAGTGTAGATTTAATCTCATAGTGACATCAAACACAGCATTAAGTATGATATCAAATATAGCATCAGATACAGCATTAGGCATGATGCTCAACTCAATATCTAATGCAATATTCAATATGACATCTTGTGCAACAACACTCTTCTTTCAGCTACTTATTGAAGAAGAACTCTAGATCTTCATAATTTCTGCAGATTATACAGATCAACATAAGAAAAAAGAGCTCAGCATATAAGATGAGTCTCAATCTAGCATTTGAAAGTAAGATTGATATTCTTCTCATGTAAAAACTCTGAATTCATAGAAATTTAAGCTGATATATCTCTAAAAAGCACTCAGCATTCAACTGCTTTACCTCAATTGAAAAGTGGAACAGAAAGTCACAGGTTCTTATCTATATGCATAAGTATTCACAAATCTATACTCATATAGTTCCAGGCCTCTGAGCAGAAAACTGGAACATTCATATACTGCACATATAGATCTAAAGTCTACAGCTTCAGATAGTCAACATATACAACATACTCTGAGATGCAAAAGATTCTGAACAAAATGTCAGCTATCTTTTCTTCTAATTCATCTCAGCAATTTCTTTACTTCTTGCTGATGATCTCAATATCAAACATTTTGTATGGCAACCAGAGGTGTCTTCAAGTATGTGAGTAAAATCATTCCTGCAATGAATTATTAATTTTAACTTTACTCTCATCATGGACTCAGACATCTCCATACATAGGCATAACATGCTAGATCTAGCCTGGGCCATCTTAAAATTAGTTATCAAAGAAATGGACACACAGATTGAGAGATCTCTTTACACTTCCTCTGATCATCAGACTCTTCTCATCAAAATCAATCTTTTATAAAATGCAAGGTCTGACAGATCACTTTATGATTTTTGTCTTGACATCATGAATGAAAAGGTCTTTAACCAGACACTGAAGGTCTATAAGTCAAAATTAGACAAACTATATGATATTTCAGAGTATCTCAGTATAGATCAGCTGAATGCTCTGACTCAAAGTATTACAAATGCACTAGTAGCTTCTCTGAAAACCTTCATCACAAAGAGCACTGGACAAGACACAGATCAGTCATGGTGAAATGAGAACTGTCAGAAAATGGTGACAATACTACATCAAGCACAGCATCTAAATTCTGGATTTTTACAAGAAGTAAAAGATAATATAATCAGAATCATCAGAAAAGTCAAAAGAGAATACTGATGAGATAAGATAGCAGAGACCTCAGCAGAAAAAAATATCTTTAAAATGATTAAATAAGCTTATTCAACTGATTTCTTTCATTCTCCTTCTCTTGTAGATGAAGAGACTGAGATAGTGTGAACAAGTTCTAAAGAGAAAAAAGATCTTTCGCAATGAATGCTCTTACAGAAGGCTGCAAGCAAAGAGAATATTTCAATTAGCTGATCTGATTCATCATCTGTCAAATTATCATTTCCTGTTGTCTTAGTATATGAGATACAAAACTCTCTGCTGAACACAGATAATATCACTTTAGAAACTGATGAAGTGCTAACAGAGATACTATGAAAGACATGATCATATATTAAGATATCAGTAGAAAGACTGTTCAGAGTCTGTTTTAGAATTGACTAGCATTCAACTTTTTTTCAAGAAGTCATGCTGGTTGTGCTGTCTAAGATCAACAGAGATTCAATACTTCTGTGATTCTACAAACTTATAGCTCTTCTCTCAACATTGAAAAAGAAACTAAAATATCTGATAGTCTGTAAACTGGTCTGAACAGCTATATAAGATAAGATTGTTCATTTCCAGTACTTTGAAGCCCCTTCTAAGCAGATTGTCTTGAATTTAGTGGCAGCAATGATTCATGATATAGAGAAAGTCTGTGCTCATGAAAGAGTAGTCTATCTTCTTACTATGAATATCAAAAGTGCTTTTGATGCTATATTCAGAGAAGGAATACTGTAGAGACTGCAAGAATAATACTGATCATTAAATTTAATTAAATGAATGAAAAGCTTCATGACAAAACACACAGACAGAATCAGAATGAATGAACTTCTGAAAGAGTTTTTTGATATTTTAGCAGAGCTTTTACAAGACTTATCAGTCTCATCTATTCTATTTATATTATTTATTCCAGTCTATATTTTTTCTAGAAACTATACAAAGAAGATGTGCATATTCAGATTATGCAGATAATTTAGAACTGCTTAATATTGAAATCACTCTTGAAGAGAATGTTATTACTTTTCAGAAGAATTTCAAGCTACTAAATAATTGAGTCAGCAATGAAGAACTAACATTTAACTTTATCAAAACTGAGATAGTGCACTTCATATAGCATGAAATTCTTTCAAATCTCTCAATTAATCTTGAAACAATATTCTGATATTCACTTTATTATAGCAAATGCAGTGAAAAGCTTTATAAAATATCTAGAAATCTAACTAGATAGAAAACTGAGCTTTAAGAAGCATGTGAAGACCATGACAGCTAAGATATGACAGATGTCTAATGACATACAGACACTAAGCAACACAGTAAAAGGCATCTCAGTACAACTACTCAGATAATTTATTCAGATCTGTATGTTCTCTATGCTCTGCTATGAAGCAGAGATCTAGTGATCTGAAGTCACATGAATGAAGAAAGAAAAGAAAATCTTCAATCAAATAAATTGTCTAGTCAAAAAGCTAGATCTAGTTTTTAATGATACTTTGTAAGAGGCACTGCCAATCTACAAGACCACATTCATTTCAGCTTTACACTATGAGCTAGAAATTATGTCAATAAAAGAGATACTAGATAACTGATGTGCTGTCTTTGTAGTAAGAATCAAAAAGCTGAACAAGAGGCATTTACTAGTGAGATGCTTTAATAAAGTAGCTATTACTCAGCTCTATATCATACATCTGTCTAGAGTATCCAGTCATGCTGATATGATAGAATCATATGACCCTCTACTCACATTCTTTTGAATGAGAATTTTCAAAAAAAAAGATCTATAGATTGAGTATAAGATAAACTGCATAAAGAAACAGATAGCACAAGACTTTAAAAACTAACTGCAACAATGCAATTCTTTGAATCTGGTGATCTTTACTAATGATTCACAGATAGTGTATCCTCAGTATGTAACTGATGCAGAATAGACTATATGCTGAGATAGTGAACATTATCTAGTCTTTACAGAAAATCTATTAATGAATAAAGCAGAGATCTTTGATAAAGAGGTAATAACAGCTCTGCAGAGTCTAAAGAAAGTCATCATCTCTTCTCAGATAAGATATAGCAACATCTACATTTGTCTAGACAATTTAAAGATAGCATAAGCTCTTGAATCTGTATCAAACACCTCTAGCCAACTGGTCTTTGTGCAGTTTCTAAAAGTAATAAAGATTTGACAGAGCAGAGATAGACTTTCATTGACTACTCAGAGCAAAGTGATTATTAAATAAGTACTAGACCATGCAGGCATAGTCAGTAATGAAAAAACAGATCTTGAAGTCAAAGCAGCTGCAGTACAAACAGCAAGTACAAGAACAGTATCTCAATCAAACAGCATAAACACATTATCTTATATAAAGCAGCATACTATGAAATAAATCACATAGATCTTTGAGAACTTTTAAATCAAAAACCTGCTCAAACACTATATGAAGCTGAATATCTTACTGAAGAGAGACTCAACAGAGGTAAAACTTTCACACTTTATATTAGAAAAGCTCTATGCTATCTGATTAGATCATGAAGACTTTGCACTCTATCACAGCTGTCTTAAGCATGAAGATACAGAGTGCTACTGCTGATGTGAACATAGCAAAATTTCAGAACATTTCTACTATTGCACTTTTGCATGAAAAGTGGTAAAGCAGTATCAGTCTATCTACAATCTTCATAAGACACTAACAATTTCATGTGAGACTCTAGAATTTGATAGCTGGCTAAGAGAAATGACCTTCTATTAGAATATCTGTTCAATGTGCTGATGCATGTCTTCAGATCAGATTTCACAGATGATCTTCTTTTCTGTCTTGCTTCTGTCTTCTTCATCATCTTTCTCTTCTTTCTCTCTTTTCTTCTCTTTCTTTTCTTATTTATCTTTCTTTCTATCTGTCTCTTCTACCTCTTTTTTATAAACTTAAAACCTCTCAAAACCTCTGCTCTATAACAGCTAACTTATGAGCTCTGCTGATGTAGCAATACACAACTCATTTTACCTCATTTGTAAGATAGCTACTAGATAGATAGTTGTCTACAGATGTAGCTCTACTTACTTTATAGTTCAGTGTAGACTCAACTAGATCACATGCCTTTTAGACATGCTGATTAATCAGATACTAAATAAAAATACACATACATACATATGTATAAATAGGCGTACTCTCATGTTAGAGATAAATCTAACCCCAGCACTGTCTAATAAGATTGATCTTTCATTAAGTTTTTAATTTTACTTGTTTATCAATATAATTGCTAAGAATTATTATATATTTAAAGTATTTAAAACATGGTTGAATTGCTAAAATTACTATATATATCATAGTTCAATCTAGAAGCATGATAGTAATAAGATAAAAGCTCAATTCTTCTATTTATTAGATAGCTGCAATGAGAATACTAAACTAAGAATTAAAATATAGAAGTGAGATAAGCATTTGAATATATATAGATGGTTAAAAATTAGAGCATATCAACTTAAGCAATTGAATATAGTTGAGAATTGAAATGAATCAATCTTTAGAGTGAAGCAAATCAATGAGAGCAATCAATATAATTGAGATCAGAACAGATCAATTTTATTTCATATTATCAGTGACAGTGCTGTAATAATACCTCTCAGTTTAAAAAAGTGTTTGCTTTTAAGCAGCTATGCTAAATACAAAAAAAGAGCAAAATAAAATTTATTAAACTTATCAGTAGATTGATTGCCTTAGCTATTTTTTATTATATTCTTATAGATTTTCTTTCATATCTCACTATATTTGAATTATTATTTAATTTTTGATTAGAGGCTGGAATTCATTTGACTGTTTGATAGCAAAAAAGCTTAAAAGAATATGAATAAAAACGATAGTTTTCAACTCAATGATCATTAGATTCTATCACGGCTTCAGCTAGGTGCAGGTGAACTGATGTTCAATTGCCAACTAGATAAGCTATCTGAGCAAATTCTAAGATAATTTTTAAAAGATAAGTTCAGAGAAAGCTCTGTTTATATATCTCTTTTTCTCTAGCACTGTTGCTAGATGATTGCTGTTTATTAATTATCTTGATCTGTATGATGACTGATCGTCTCAATCTGTATGATGACTGATTGCCTTAGCCTGTATGATGATCAATCACCTCAGCCTGTGATGATTACACTATTGGGAAGATTGAATATAAGCCTGTTCTACATCATCACATTATCCCCTCTTGAAGCCTAGGCATACCCTTATACTAGTAAATTATCATCTGCTTCATCTGCTAGATAGTTATTCTTTTTCCAAGCCTCTAGCCATTTACTTAATTGTTTTGAAGGCTCTGCTTTCATTGGATTTGCAGTGTGGAATTGTCAAATCAGATATGATGATTTCTTTAAATTTTGTGCTGAATACCATGTTGAATCTTCATCAAATTCTAGTCATTTTATATGATATTAGAGCTTCTCATAAGAGATACAGCTTGCTAAAACATCCTTAACTTCTTATTTATTTTCTTCTTGTATCTTAACTAGTTCCAGTGTCTCATTTAGCTGTTCTGGTAAAAGGTCATTTGCAGCCTTCCGTAGCTTATCAGAAGAGAATATTGAGTGAATTTCCATGTTGTTTGATAGTTTTAGTCTGTAGCTGTTGTCTACTCTTTCAATAATCTCAAAGAGATTTTCATTTTGCTCTATAAGCTTTCTGCTGAGATGTTGAATTCTATAGCTCTTTAGTGACAGGAAGACCTTATCTTCTATCTCAAAGTTTGACTTATAATAGTACTTGTTGATCTGTAATTCTATAATTTCTTGCATCTTTTTCACGTTGTCTGCTGCTAGCTTTCAGATTTTCTTTATTTAAATGACATTCTGTCTGGCATCTTCTCATTTAAACTTCTCTTCTTTAGATAGTGTCTTAGACAGTGACTTTCAATCAAAGACCATTTGAGATTCATATTCATAAGCTATTAGAAAGAATTTCATCTCAGTTGATTTATTTATCAGAGCTTTAGTTGCATGGTCCATCATTGACAGTCACTAATTCCAGTTGATCTGATAGTAGTTTACATATAAATGGAGCTTGATTGCCAGGTATTGATTCACAATCTCAGTCTGATCATCTGTTTATGAATGATAAGCTGATGAAAGCTTCAGCTTAACTCTCAATCATCTGATGAACTCACTTCAGAAGTCTGAGATAAATTGTAGTTCATAGTCTGACACAATTAAATCTGATGCTTCATAATATTCATAGTAGTGCTTCAAGAACAGTCTCACTAACTTTTTGACATCTGCCTTTCTTGTAATAGGAATAGATATAGACTTCTTGCTTAGTTGATAGACAATTATCAATATTGTATCATGGTCTCTTTTTGTCATAGAATTATTCATGAAGTTCATTGAGATATGCTGTCAAACTCTGCTGAGAATTGATAGTAACTTTATCAGTTCTGAAGTTTTATTCTGAGAGATCTTCATTCTTCAGCACATTAGATAATTATTTACATATTGATTAACATCATTGATTTAGTCATTTTAATAGTGTCTTGCCTTCACTAGCAAGCATAGCTTTTTCTTCCCAGGATGTGTTGTAGATGACTGCCCATGAATCTCTTTTTGAAGATGTGCTTGAAAAATGAAATCTTTCTCAATTGATATCACTAAATAATTTTCAAAATACAAAAGTTTATCTATTAGCTCTTAATGCTATTCTCTCTATTGTGCTTTCTTATATTCTAATCTCAGTGATTCTACTTCTTTGTTTCTTGTCTTGACTTCATCAAGAATGTGTGTATCTGCATTTATAGCCTTGACCTCAACAGATTTCTTACTGATCTTTGAGTCTAATCTCCTTGACTTAAGAAATAGTTGCATCTGAGTGCTTTTGCTATCTTTTTGAGTCTCTGATTGACTCAGTGTGTCTGCTAATGTATTCTGACACTCTGATCTATACTGAATTAGAAAGTAGAATCAGAAAAGAAACTCTGCTCATTGTGCTTGTCTAGCATTGAGATTTTTAGTTGTCATAAAGTACTCAAGAGCTTTATAATCAGTTAAGATCTTGAATCTCTCTGTTCTCTGAAGGCCTTTCAGCTCAGCATATTATTCTGCTAGTGCTCTCATAATTGCTAGTATTTTCTTATTATAAATCTTATAGTTTCTCTCTGCTTCACTCATTGAAACAGAATAGAAGACAAGTGAATGTTACTGCTTATCTTCACATAGCTGAGATAGAACATCAGCTATAGCATCATCTGAGACATCAGTCTTTATCTGAGTCTCTCAATTCAGATTATAATAATAGAGTATAGAAGCTTCAGACAGAGCTCTCTTTATTTGATCAAAAGCATGCTGATAGATCTTATTTCACTCAAAGAGTTAATTCTTCTGAGTGAGCTTAAACAGTGATTTCATAATTTGATTGTAATTCTTAATGAAATATCTATAGAAGTTGCAGAATTTCAAAAAGAATTGAACTTTCTTGACTGTACTAGGTACTGTTCATCTTGATATCACTGTAATCTTTTCTGAGTTCACTTTGATCCCTTGATTAGTGATAATAAAACTCAAGTACTTTGTCTGTTGAACATGAAACTCACATTTTGAGATACTTGTCTGTAGTTCAGCTTCTTGTAATCTAGTTAACATATTCTTTATATGCTTCTTGTGTTCTTTCAAGATTTTACTGTAGATAAGTAAGTCATTCATAAAGACAATCATGAACTGATTCAAGTAGTCAAAGAAGGTAGTATTCACAAAGTGTTGAAAGATTGCTGGGCTATTGCTTAGATCAAAGAGCATGATCTTGTACTTGTAGATCTCATAATGTGTTCTAAAAACATTCAGATCTTCAGTCTCAGAGTGCATGTATAGTCAATAAAAGCTTTGACAAATGTTCAATTTGGCAAAGAACTTAGCTTCATTTAGTCACTTCATAAGCTCATCAACTGGTGGAATTGAGTATCAATTCTTCTTTGAGATCACGTTAAGCTGGCAGTAGTTCATGCAGAATCTCAGCTTGTTTGCATTATGAGCTATAAGAATTGAAGAAGCAAATGAAGAAGTCACAGATGAGATAAAGCCTTTCTCTAGATTGATTTCAAAATAATACTTAATAGTCTTAAGTTCCTTCAAACTTATTTTGTATAGCGGTGAATGATCATCAGCTTTATTCAGATCAGCTCTCTTCTTATTCTCAATTTTATAATTCACTCTCTTTCAGAACAGTGATAATTGATCAGATGCAGTTTTTGAGAAAACATTATGAAATTCCTTGTAGTCTGCTAGCAGCTGTTCATTAATTATCTATTCATTCTTCAGTTCTGCATCAACAATGATCTTCTTTTCTTCAATAATTCTATCTATCTCACAGAGACTTGAAATAAAGACCTCTGACTTCTTGCTTCTTTCATGATAATGAAAGATAACACTCTCAATAAATGTCATTCTTTGCTATTTATCTGATTCATTTCTTCATTGAGTCTTTACAGGTTTTTCAGTAACTTTCTGCTTGAATTCTTCATTGATAAGTTTATTATAACAGTCTGCATTTTATTGATGATCTAATCTTGCTACTAATCTCTTCAGAATATTTTTTGAGATCATTACATTGTATTCTTCTGATATCTTATCTTCAATTATTCATGTGTTTGGTCAAACTAGTTGTTGATTCTTCATATCTAGTCATATTTTTTGCTTTGCCAGTCAGAATCATTCTAGATTTATGTTAGTGCTTCTCAGATCCATTATTAGCATCAGTGTGTTAAGGAATCTTTAGCCATCTATTTACAGATGCAAGAAGATAATTTCTGTGATTAAAGTTCCTCTTTATTTATTGAATTTCACAATCTGATAGTCTTTTATCAAATTCTCAGAGTTTGCCTCTAAGGCTTTGACACACTTGTATGCAAAGCTTTATCAATAAGAATATAGCAGTTTGCTTCAGAATCCACTAGTGCTTTTGTAGAAATAGTATATTTATTAAAAGCTACTTTAATATATATAGTAAAAGAGTTCTCACCTATTAATTGATTCATATTTAAAGTTTTTAGTGCAACTATCTGACCTGAGAAGGAGGCTTTTCTCAAATTTAATCTTTTTCTGACTTAATGATAGCAGTCTCAGTATTCACTTCCTTCAGTTCTGTCTCTTGCTTGTGTAGGCAATTTTGAGCTATATGATCTTTACTTTGGCAATTGAAGTATTCCATATTCTTTTTCCAATTCTCAATTGTTTATACTGATGTGGTTGAAGTTGATTCATGGTTCTGAGATGTAGAAGTTCTTTTATGACTGTTTCAAGTCATTGAAGTTTCTTTACAGCTGGACAGTCTTTAGTTATGATAATCTGACATGCTCTTAAGATAGTGAGCAGCTCAGTTGCAGATATTTTGAATCTTTTAAAAGATGCTGCAATTGATGCAGGCCACTACAATCATAAGTTGAAGATTAAAGAAAATCTTATGAAGAAAGTCTACTTTATAATCTCTCTTATGAACCTAAGCTTCAATAGTCAGGTGCAAGAATTTGATCATAAATGTATGATAGCCATCTTCATTTCTTATTATTAAACATCAGTATTCTATCTTTGCATTCTCAAGCTTATTAACATTCTCATATATCTCTTGCAGATACTAGAACACTTCCTCAGCTGTTTCAAACTTTTCAGAATGATTTCTCTTCATTCTTGAGACTAAGTGTTTAGCAGCTTCATTATCAGTTTAGTTTTCAATATAGGCAATACAGCTTTCTTCAGTTGAAAAGTGGTAAGTGTTGATGACTAGCTTGTGTTTCATTCAGAAGAGCTAGTTTTCAAATATCAGTTTATTTTCATTTATAAAATGCTTAAAATCATCAAGTTTGACTGATTGTTGTGTCTGTTGATTGTTCATCAGTCTGATTTAAAAGATTAAAGAGTTCACTGTCTGCTGTAAAGCATATCATTTCTCCATCAGACTGTCCACTTGCTGGTCATGTTCACTTATTTGCTTTCTTTGCTCATCTCATTCTACTCTAACCCTTTCTAGAGTGCCTCTTGTCTCATTCATAAGGCCAGCAATTTCTTAATATATCTGCTCTAGGTCTTCTCCAATTGCCTCAAGAAATTGTTCTTTGAATATGAGATCTTTTAATCTCATATTCTTTCCAGTTAGAGTCATCATATCTCAGTTTAATTTTCATAAACTGTCAGATTCTCTAACTGCTTCTAACATCTTAGCAGTTTTCTCAGAGGTTTTTCACCTAAAAACCTACTTTAAAAAGGGCAAGAAAAGTATATGATCTTAGGATTATATCATAGCTTCAGCTAGGTGCAGGTGAACTGGTGTTCAATTGTCAACTAGATAAGCTATCTAAGTAAATCCTAAGATGATTTCTAAAAGATGGGTTCAGAGAAGGCTCTGTTTATATATCTCTTTTTCTCTAGCGCCGTTGCCAGGCAATTACTGGTTACTGATCACCTTGATCTGTATGATGACCGATCGCCTCGGCCTGTGGTGATTACACTGTCGGGAAGGTTAGATATAAGTCTGTTCTACACTATCATAGATTCAAGAGCATCAAGTTGAATCTGATTTAGATTCATAGAATCATAATGAGTAGAGCGATTGAAGTGAGTAGAGTAATTGAAGCTAGCTATCAAAGTGAGGTGATTGAAGTAAGCAGAGTGATCAAAGCAAAGTGATTGAAGTGGACAACCAATGCAGACTGCTGAGAAGTATGTGGTAAGAAAAAATAAAAGAAAGAGCTAGAAGCTAACTGCTGAAATAATACATAGAAATTTCTTATAGATTCAAAAAAGATTTAACTGCTGAGCTAAATAATTGCAGACTGACATGCAAGCTGAGCTTTAATGTCATAGAAAATATGTTTAATTTAGCAATATAGACTTTAGATGAGATTAATATCAGAAGTTGTTGATTTGATTTTAAGACTTCTAAATAGCACTTTTAAATTCCTGGTGAAAAGCAGTAAAAAAAGCTTTTATGATGAAGAGAAGAACAGTACGAAAGAATAAAATAAATATAGATTTAAGCACTTAGCACAGTCACAATCACTGAGAAGCTCATAAAGACATGAATGTAGATATAGATATGAATATAGATACAGATATGAAATTTAAGCACTTAGTATAGTTACAATCACTAAGAAGCTTATATAGACATAGACATATAGATTTGCTACTCAATCTTTAGAACTTTTTGAAAAAAAGAAGTTTATTATGATATCATAGCTCAATCTATAGATATGATGATAATAAGACAAAAGCTCAATTTATCTATCTACTAAATAGTTACAATGAGAATATTAAATTGAGAATTAATATATAGAAATAAGATATGCAGTTGAATATATATAAATAGTTAAAAATCAGAATATATCAATTTAAGTAATTAAATATAATTAAAAATTAAAATAGATCAATCTTTAAAGTAAACTAAATCAATAAGAGCAATTAAATATAATTGATATTAAATTAAATTAATCTTATTTTATATTATCAATAATAGTATCATAATATATAAAAAAGTAGAAATTTATAATTGAATATTCAGTTGTTGAAAAATATTATTAAATTGAAACAGCACTATTTCAATTGTTTTAAAATTATTATAAATAGTTTAAAACTTGAAAACTATAATATATACTTATAAAATATATAATATAATTAATATATAAAAATATTCTATACAGACTAAATAGAAAGATAATATATAAAATAGAAAAAAATAAAATTAAAATAAATAATTCTCTATAAGATAAAATAGTAATAATCTATTTATTAAGTTTTTCTATTAGTATAATAGATAATTTCATCTTTTATTTATAGAGATTTAAGAGAGCTAATATTTTTATATCAATATTACTTATTTTATATATAAATCTAATCTGAAAGAGCAATAGCAAATATAATAAAAAAGCTATTTTTTTAAAAAAAAGATAACTTTTTAATATTAAAGTAAATTTTAAAAATAAAAACTATATATAACTTCGGTATATTGAATCAATAATATAGTTTATTATAGAATATTAGATATTAGTTACATGCTAATATATCATTCTCTCAATTATCTTACAGTATTATAGAATAAGTATTTAAGATATCTACTTTTTAAATAATATTAAATTCAAATCATATTTATTACTAAATTAGATTCTTATATAGTCACTTTAAAGTTAAAGAAATACTCATATCTAATTACTGCAAAAGATATGAGAAATAAAATAATATGTAAAGATATAATATAGTATTATTTTTATAGATTTAATTAAATTCAGAAGTAAGATAACTATTATGATTATTTAAAATAAAAAGAATGAATTTGTCAACTCTATAAGAATTTATTACTAAAATAAATATCTGTTGAAGTTATTTTAGATTTATTTTATCAATAATTTAGTTATTTAAACTAGTATTTAATTTTTAATCTTTTGAAAAATCATTAAATCATTCTTTTAACAAACTCTTACTTTTGAAAATAATATAGGAAGATAGAGCTTATTTAGATATATTAACTAACTTAATTACAGTCACTCATTTATAATTTTTAAATTATAGAAGCTTTACTCTACTATAATACTTATTATTAATAATAATTTTGATAATAATATAAATATTTATAGTAAATTCAATTTTATTAAAATTGTATATAATTTTTAATAAAATCTTATACTTAATAATTATATTTTTTAAAATTTTAAATTAATTATTTATAATTCACTGATCTTTATACTTAACTTATTTATGATTATAATATTTAAAAAAGTAGCTCTGAAGCTCTGAATAACATATCATTAGATTTAATACTCAGTTCTTATCAATGCAAACAGAGAAAATGATAAAGATGATTGAATTCTATATAGTAAGAAGATAAGCAATTGTATTTTTAATTAATACTGATTATGAAAAAAATTTTATTTACTCTAATTTAGTATTTATTTAACTAGCTTATCTTCTTTATCAGAAGATAATTTATATAAATTTATATATAAGTTAATTCTTGATTATTAATTATTTATTTAATAAATTAAAATAAAATAAAAAATATTAAATAAGTAAATAACTTTATAAATTTAAGTAATTTCTTAAATTTTAAAAGTTTTTCTTGTATATTTATAATTTTTTTCTTTCTAAAGAATTAAAAGTATTTTTATTATATATTAAAGATATAATTATATATTGAAGTGATAGAGTAGTTAAATTAAAAAATATTTTAAATTAATATTATATTTATTTGAGTATTATACTTATTTAAAAATTATATTAATTAATATATTTCTTAAGTAAGTTTAACATTTAAGTAAATATAATATTAATTTAAATTATTTTTTAATTTAATTATTTTTTTTACTATATTATATAATTATATTATTATTTTATAATAAAAATTACTTCA